>NC_092636.1:48432151-48732151 GCF_039555335.1 Amphiura filiformis | reverse complement strand
CTTCCCCTCTCGGCCTGCCAAAAAATCTTTTCCCCCCTTAATTCACCATCACGGGGTACACATAATTATTACACCACCCCTTTGGCCTCAAGTATAAATATAAAGCTTACCATGCATCCCCCGTCTCAGTGTCTACAGGTATTTAAATTTTCGCGGTATTAAACATCACCATGGCATCACTGGCCATTTAGTAGGCCTATGCGAAACACGCTTGCGCACTGACACGACCTTGATGAATAGAGCTCAGCTGGTAGTCTCCACGGCAGCCAGTTTGGTTCCGCACCCTCCACACAACATGTTTGTGTGGAGGAGCGTAATCAAACAGGCTGCGTAGGAGACTCACTCAGCTGGAGGCACAGAGGTCGGTAAACATCTTTGGCTGGAGGAGACTAATTCATTCGCAAACAGAGGGGGGTTATGTGAATACTGATGCTGGATGGATGCACTCGCGATCGGTATAAAAATGCGTTTTGAGAAATTTTATTAATGTCATTTGTAAGTTGCAGTCCTCAGGGGGGATTTAGACTTCTCCGTAGTCCACTTGCCCATTGTGCATGGTCTACTCTTTTATTTGTGCATAGATTTTCACAGTGATCTTTTTAGTCACCGTACTGTTTGTTGGCTTCCCAGATTTTTAACTCGGGCTTTCGCGATTATTAAACTGATTCTAAAATCAGAACTGTTCAGTAGGCCTATTGAAGTGCCATTATAATATGTTGTATTCAATAAACCTACGTAGGCCTATACTTTACTGTTACTGTCACTAATTTAATTATATAAACTTTTTCATAACCAGTATTTACTAGTATTTTGATGTAATAAAATAATATCAGTATAATTTCGAGTTCAACTGAATGTGTTTATATAAAATGATCAAATAACATATTTTTATTTATCAAAAATCGACTAGTCTAGGGGGCATTGGGGGCAAAGTGAATTTATGGGAAAATTGAGTTTGATATGCTTTTCTATGGGATTGACCCATAATGTCCTGTCAAAAAGGGGGGCCCTGAAATTTTCGCGATGGAATTTTTTTTGCATCAGGCCCCCCCCCCCCCCAAAACAAGTGACATAGTGACTTTTATCCCCGGGGGCACTCCCATAAGTTGACATCATACGCCATGTGCCCATGAAATGACCCCGTTATTCTGGGCAAATCCTACACCCGACCCCGTTTTTTCAGTAGCCTACACTGAATGACCCCCTTTTTGAACAATTAGTCCTCAAAATTTCAATTTTGAGGACTATTTTGGATTGTTAATGATGAGAAATTTTGGGCGCTCCCATGATACAAAATCACCCCATTTTGACATTGCCAACACCGAATGACCCCTTTTTTCTGAAAATTTCTACACTGATAGACCCCCGGAGTTTCGTACGCTGGTGGGCACGTAGGCCTACGGGTAGGCCTACGTTACTTTCATACGAGTGCCCCCCCCCCCCCTCGGGCTTTTATCATTCTTGGCGTAATACTCATCCCAACCGGTTGCAGTTGGAATCATGTTTAAAGAGGTAGGCCTACTACATGAAAAATAATCACAGACATCAATAATTTGTGTAAATATTTAGTGGTGGCCAAATGTTGCATTCGCAGTAGGCCTACCGTAAAATGGGGTAACTTTGGACACTTTTCAGAGTTTTTAAATCACTGCTTCCAAACAAAACCAATTATATTTCTAATTAACTCTTTTTTATGACATTAGGGTTCCGTTCTACACCTTGAAGTTGAAAGATGTTTTAATAATTTCGTAAGGGTGGCCTAGGGGTTCAAAATAGCATGACCAAAGTTACCCCACATTTGGGGTATTGGTCAGGAAAAAAAATATAAAAAAATAGATCTTCGCTGTATATGGGCAAGTTATTGTTTTTTGTGACATTTGACCCCTGCAAAATTAATCAAGCACACATCCTTGCTCACAAATATCGATTTTATTTTTTTCTGAAAAAATGTAAAAATGCTCATTTTAGTAAAAATCCGATTTTTTCCTAAAATAATTTTGAGGAAATTCGACATGAGCGACTATTATTTCTTCCAAATATATTTCTTACCAAATTGACACCAAATATGACTAAAAACAATATTGCTGTACGAAAATATGACCATTTAAAAATATATATTTGACCAACCAAAGTTACCCCGCTCACCGAAGTTACCCCATTTTACGGTTCGGTACGTCATCGGATCTAGCTGTGAACTTGAACCCCTCTGTGACTGAATGGAATATCCAACTGACGTCAGAACCAGCAATCAGCTGGACTAAAAATTCGCGCGAATTTTTAAAGTCCATCTGATTGCGTATAGGACAGGATGTGTGCGAGATGCTCAGGATAAAAACTAACGGTAAGCTTAGTCCGAATAATCAGACCCAGAACAAATTATTAATTTCTGACATTATCGTGTAAGCTTATGATCAGCTTAATGATAGGGCCTATAACAGTAAAAATTGTTATTGTATTATAATTTGTTGGCAATACTCCCCGGCAATACTCACAACTTCACGCTGCAATTTTGTCAATCAATATTCGGATCGAGTTAGTGGGGATTATGCACTTTCAGTTTCCCACGCGTTTGAACGGGAATTGGATTGCGTACTTTTTCGATGTCTAGTGAGCAAATTTCTTCAATATTTTGAGAAAATGATGTCAAATTTTCTATTCTATATTGTTTGGTAATAATGTCTTTTGCCAATAGTATGTTTAAAGTTGTAATTTTATGTTTTTGATCGCAAAGATCGGATATTTTCGTTCCCGATTCGAATTAACAAAAATGGTCAACTTTCTGTTAATCTACAGAAGGTGTGAATTATCCTTTTTTTATAGGGCATATCCATATTTTGTTCTGAAATCCAACGTCCAAGTAATAAGGGGCTGTGCAATAATTATGAGTCCCCGGGGGGTAAATTTTCCAAACGGCTTGCCAAAATCGCCCCCCCTCTCTGGAAAAAATTAGGGGACATGTCCCTCTGCCTATGATTTGAATGCCACATGATTTAATTATAAAGACATACAGAGGCATAGGAGGGTGCCCCCAAAAAAAAAAAACCCATCTAGGGCCAAAAAGGTCCACTTTGCGGGTGTAGCAACTGAAAAAAAGTTTAGTTCCTTTTCAAATTTTGTCCATTTATGAGCATAGCGAGCAAAATAATGAGGTGCTATATGCCATTTTGTTGACGGATCCTTAAAGAAATGTGGATCACACAGATCTTGCCCACCAGTAACCTTGGCAACTCGGGAGTTGGCCACGCAGTTCTTAAGTCTATGAAAAGTGTTATCACTCAAGAGTTTCAACTGCCACTTTACTTTTCCAATCCCATTGAATTCTGTACAAAAGATGTTGTTTTAAAATTGTGTGTATTATTAGGGGCTGTGCAATAATTATGAGCCCTGGGGAGCGTGAAATTGGTGGTGGGGGTGGGGGAAGAAATTTTTGGCAATCCGAAGGGGGGAAGCAATTTTTGGCAAGCAGAGAGGGGGGGGGGCAAGCGATTGTTGGCACACATTCATGGGGCACCTTTTTAATGCATATTTTCCATCTTGCAGGTTATTGGTGAAGCAAGCATGGGATGGCAATGCTACCATGGTTACCACAATAAGGCATCTTCCACCTAATTTTAAAGAATGGTTACCGGTACCAGGTAAGCATTGTAATGACAAGATGCAGTTGATTTTCAGTTTACATGCACTACAATGGTGCAACTGAATCATGTCAAAGTTGTCATATTTCAGATGAATAGTACTTATAGTCCGGGTTTATATAGGGTTAATTAATCTAGGCCATGGAGGCATTTTAACAATACTCTCATCCCGGGACCCTCATTTTAGAAGAGAAAAGGTCATTGAACTTTGCGCAGAGGGTCAAGTTCAAAATTACTCAGAAACACACACCACCTGTTCCTCTGGTATACATGTATTAATAAGGATTCAGAATAAAAATTCCTTTAAAAAAGGAATTGTGCAAGGAACCGTGATGTGGTCCAGTTGGAGGATATATTTTCATAATTGATTGATGATAAATGTTGTGTTCATTAAGAAAATTAATGGAGTTGAGTGGTAAGTATGTGTTTCTTGCAATGGAATTGCTTCCATATTTGAAGAGCTTTGCATCATTCTTTGTTAATAGTTGGTAGGATTATAATGTGATGTTGAATTTTCGCAAAAAACCTGTTAAAGGCCCATTCAGTGATTTGCTAATCCGGACGATCGTAAAAAATCATCAAAAAATTCAGATTTTGGTACCTTTGTCATTGTCATAGATGTGCTAACATAGCCTTCTAGTGGTTCAGCAGAAAGCCGTGTATTTAAGACAAAATAAGGCATTTTACATGAATCTGTAATTTAATTATATACTGACAGTATATAATTACTACATTCATTTGATTGGGGCTTCAACTTTGTCAATTTCTTTGTGTTTTAAGCAATTTATAAACAATTCTATAACACTTTCGCTGGGAACACTGGACTTTCATATTGAAGGATAAAAAGTTTTGGGTTCGTGAAAAGGGGGCGGTGTAGTTGAAAGTTTTTGAACCTGAAAAATATATCCCCCCTTAACATATTTCTGAATTTGATGACGAAGCAATGTACATACATTGCATTGAATGTATGGAGCATGGAGCAGGTATATAAACCGTCTCCAATTGTAAAAAGCTGTAACTCACACATACGATGGGTGTAAAAGCAATGGTGCTATTTTGGAAAATGATATGTGCAATTAAATTGTTTTAACTATGTATTTCCTCAACAGGTATTTTAATGCTTTAAAAATTATATTTGTAGTTTTGATGTCCCAGGTATTTTGTTTGACCCCCCCCCCTTACACCCTATCACAAACCTACAGTAAGCCAAAAAATTAAGGTACCAGTTGTGTGACCGACCTGTAGGCTATATCCTAAATAAAGACAAATGTGTCAAAATTAAAACAAGCAGCCGATGCCTGTATATATAAGAGCTCTGATTTAAGACCTTATTTGTTGAAATTGGTTGAATTAAAGAAACGGTAGTCCAAAACCTGATGAAGATACGAAATAAAAAGTTGCACTTTTGTGTTCTAATCAATGAAAGCACAACGCTAGTTTTTCGTGCTAATCAATGAAAGCACAGCGCTAGTTTTCTTGTTCGTGAACACTTTGTGTACAAATCAATACTGACATGCGATGTGGCAAACTGCAACTTTTAAATCAGCATCTTCCTTGGGGGTTTGGATCGTTGCGTCTTTATTTTTTAAACAATGTCAACGAATGAGGTCTTAAATTCGAACTAAAACTAAAAGATGCAGCTATTGGCTGTTGGTTCCAATTATTACATATCTGCCTTTGTTTAGGATATACAGGGGGTGAACGTAACTGGTACCTTAATTTTTTGGCTTACTGTATAACAATACACATTTTCCATCTTGCAGGTTGCATGTTATTGGTGAAGCAAGCATGGGATGGCATGGTTACCAACTTACCATGATAGGCATCTTCCACCAAATTTTAGCGAATGGTTACCACGGTTACCAGGTAAGCATTGTAACCATGGTAATGACGTTTATAAATGATTTTATTTTGTGATCAATTTTATAATTAGCATTACAAGTTGGTATGTCATAGATGCGTCAAAGCAGTGTTATTGTCACTGCATTTATAAAGGGAAGGAAACGGGACAGGCATTCGAGGACATTTATCACTGACAATGATATATTATATTAACTTTTAATATAATACCTCTAAGAAGAGGTGGTATTAATTGCACAGGTATTTTTAATATTGGGGGGGGGGGCCAAAATTTTTGGCCCGTGCTCCGGAACGTGAAACGCTGAAGCGGGTGGGTGCAGGAAGGGGTGTCCCCCTTGCAGGAAGCTTTTGAAATTCATACATTTTTACATGAATTCTACATTACATTTTGAATTATATACCTAAAATTATGAATATACCTTATACCTTATAATTTTATCCTCAGATTATTGGGGGAGGGGTCCTAGCTACTTGGGCCCCCTCACCAAAATTATTGAGACCCCCCCGGTTCCGGAGCCACTGGTTATTACGACTTGAGGGGTTCTTGCAGAACTTGGATTGATAATATTTGTTGTTCAAAATGTATGATTTCAATAATGATTTGACACTTTAAACTTTACATTTCAGAAGATCAGTGCATGCAGTTTAATATATCAGTTATGGAATGGATGACAATATAATGGTACTATATGACAGGAGGCGACCACTTGGGGACAATAGTATGTAAAAACTTAAATGGCACAGAAAGTGGATTTTAAATAAAGCAAATTTAACTAGAGTTTGGTAAGTAATTGATTTCCTGTCAAAATCTAGAAATTGAAAAAAAATCTTGAATAAGCTTTTAATTATGTGCTCATGTTTGTTTTGTTTCATTGTCATGTGTTTCCTGCTTCCTAAGGCCTTCTTGATTCTATGTTTGTTTGTTTGTTTAAACGGTCGATCCTTGTGGAGACACGCTTGGGTCCTGATGGGACCAGGCTCAAACAAAATGCTCAAGCCAGGCTAAAAAGCCTATATAAGCATGCTGGCCTGTATGGAAAGAGAAGAGAGAAAAAGATTTGACAAGACAAGAACAAGGAAAAGAAGGCCATGTGTCTTGTATCTCTGACCTCTCTTGCAGACATAAATTCCTGTCCGGCCGATTGAACTGTAGAATTGCAACCAATTGTACAGTACAACTGCTATTGTATATCACCAAGACAGTACTGCCGGCGAAAGGTGCCCTTCCCCATCCGGGGTGTCTCCCCATCCCAGGGTGACTCCCAAGATCTAGCTGGCTTCCCTCGTCTCAGGTGGCTCCCGAGATAGATTGAGCTGGCTTCCTCCTCCCAGCTTGCATGTCTCAGGTGGCTCCCGAGATTTAGCTGGTTTCCTCCCTCCCGGCTTCATCGATCTTGGGGTGGCTCCTGAGATCGAGCTGGCTCCCTCCCTGTGTTTGTCTGTACTGTATATGTGTATGTTTGTCTTTCTTGTCTTGTTTGTGCACTTTGTGGTCTTTGTCTGTTTTATGTTTATGTGTTTTGTTTCATGTCATGTTTTTATGTATGCTTTGTGTTTGTGTCTATCTTGTTTTGTTCATGTTGTGTTCAAGTGCAGGGTATAGGGAAGTGGCAGGGGGGAGAGGGTGCGCATAGCTGTATTATTTTATGTACTAACATTTCTATTCTGTTTTTTTTTTCTGTGTTTCAGATGGCTTTGTGGAGACGGGAATTGGAGTTACGACAGAAGAGGAGGCAATAAATGGTCAGTATTTTGCTTTCTGTATGTTTTTGTATGTGTTTGTGTTGTCCCTGAGGAGAAGGATGAAGAGGAGGATGAGGAGTGAAGGAGGATGAGGAAGTGAAGGAGGATGAGGAGTGAAGGAGGATGATGAAGTGAAGGAGGATGATGAAGTGAAGGAGGATAGCCGGAGCATTTTACTTGAATTGCTGAGTATGAAGCCCGCTCCATGTCGACTTCCTGAGCTTTTTCTTTTCCTGCATAATGTGTAGATAACATCCTTGCTGTTCATCATGCTTGTAAGAAATACTGAAGTGAGTAGATCTATTTATTGAACGGGAGTTCAGTGTCTGGTATCTAGTTAGGCTAGGGTTAGAGATAGGTTTAGGGCCAAGAGATAGGGTTAGATGTGGGGTTAGGGCTAGGGTTAGAGGTAGGGGAGGGTTAGAACTAGGATTAGGGCCAGGGTTGGGGTTAGGTTAGAGGTGCCAGCCTGCATTTTTGCATCAGTACATAGAACCTACTCATGAGAAGCATTTAGTTCAAACAAGGTGAGCAGTATGAGTGTTGTTTTCGTGCTGTGCTTGCCTGGATTGTCTTTTGTTTGTCTTCAGAAAGTGGGTGTAATGCTTGGTGATTGGAGCATTCTGTTACTGTTTTCATTGCATTTTTACTGACACTTTTTTTTTGCTTGTAAGTGATTTTTATTCTGCCAGGTCATGGATTTGCTAAATCAGTGAAGTTTACTTACCGACTGCCTAGTGCCTATGTATCATTAATGTCAATGAACGAGAAACAAACAGTGATGAGCTGAACAGCAAAGACCACTAACCAGGACCATTCAAGAAAAGTAGTTGGAATGGCCACATACTTCAGGATGAGCACTTAGGAAGAATCACTTAACATCTAACCCACTGGGTCACCGTAAAAGACAGGACACCACTACCAGGTATAGGTAACTTACAGCACTGACAAAACCCCAAATTTCATTAATTTTCCCGAAAAAGGACTCTTTCTTGATAATTTTACTTCATAAAATGACAAAACATTCCACATTTTTTACATCAATAGCATGGGTACAATTTTACTGCACATGAATAGTTTTAGTATCATTATTATTGTCCTTTATTTGTAGAATTGTTTTGCACCTACAATAAGAGGTCAAAAAAAGTTTTAAAAAGTTTTTGAACATTAAAAATGTATCTTCCCACCCCTCATCAACATCGTTTCTGAATTTGATGAGAAAGCAATGGTGCTATTTTGGAAAATTACAACTCATGTGCAATGAAATTGTGTTTTAAAATGCTAATAACTATGTATTTCCTCAGCAGGTATTTTAATGTTTTAAAAATTATATTTGTAGTTTTGATGTACCAGGTATTTTGTTTGACCCCCCCCCCCATACAGCCTATCACAAACCTATAACAATACACATTTTCCATCTTGCAGGTTATTGGTGAAGCAACCATAATACCATGATAGGCATCTTCCACCAAATGTTTGAGGATAATGGTTACCAGATAAGTATTGTAACGACAAAAGATTTATAAATGATTTTATTTTGTGATCAATTTTATATTAGCAAGTTGATAAATTTGTGTCAGTGATGTGTCAAAGCAAAGTGTTGTCACTACATTAATAAAGGGAAGGAAACGACAGGAATTTGAGGAAATTTGACACTTTAAACTTAACATTTCAGAAGATCAATGCATGCAGTTTAATATATTAGTTATGGAATGGATGACAATGGTGATCGAATGGTACTATATGACAGGAGGCGACCACTTGGGGACAATTATAGTGAAGGGTTCCAAGTATGTAAAAACATAAATGGCACAGAAAATGGATTTTAAATTAAAGCAAATTTAATTAGAGTTTGGTAAGTAATTGATTTGCTGTTTTGCAGTCAAAATCTTAAAAATTGAAAAAAATCTTGAATAAGCTTTTAATTATGTGCTCATGTTTGTTCTGTTTCATTGTCATGTATTTCCTGCTGCGCTTCCTAACTCCTTCCTGATTCTATGTGTCTTGTTTGTCTCTGACCTCTCTTGCAGACATAAATTCCTGTCCGGCCGATTGAACTGTAGAATTGCAACCAATTGTACAGTACAAATGCTATTGTATATCACCAAGACAGTACTGCCGGCGAAAGGTGCCCCTTCCCCATCCCGGGGTGTCTCCCCATCCCAGGGTGACTCCCCAAGATCTAGCCGGCTTCCTCGTCTCGGGTGGCTCCCGAGATAGATTGAGCCGGCTTCCTCCCTAGCCCTCCCAGCTTGCATGTCTCGGGTGGCTCCCGAGATTTAGCTGGTTTCCTCCCTCCCGGCTTCATCGATCTTGGGGTGGCTCCTGAGATCGAGCTGGCTCCCTCCCTGTGTTTGTCTGTACTGTCTATGTGTATGTTTGTCTTTCTTGTCTTGTTTGTGCACTTTGTGGTCTTTGTCTGTTTTATGTTTATGTGTTTTGTTTCATGTCATGTTTTTATGTATGCTTTGTGTATGTTTGTGTCTATCTTGTTTTGTTCATGTTGTGTTCAAGTGCAGGGTATAGGGAAGTGGCAGGGGGGAGAGGGTGCGCATAGCTGTATTATTTTATGTACTAACATTTCTATTCTTTTTTTTTTCTGTGTTTCAGATGGCTTTGTGGAGACAGGAATTGGAGTTTCGACAGAAGAGGAGGCAATAAATGCCCGGAATAAATGGTCAGTATTTTGCTTTCTGTATGTTTTTTTATGTGTTTGTGTTGTCCCTGAGGAGAAGGATGAAGAGGAGTGGAGGAGGATGAGGAGTGAAGGAGGATGAGGAAGTGAAGGAGGATGAGGAGTGAAGGATGATGATGAAGTGAAGGAGGATAGCAGGAGCATTTTACTTGAATTGCTGAGTATGAAGCCCACTCCATGTCGACTTCCTGAGCTTTTTAAGCCTGCATAATGCGTTGATAATAATCCTTGCTGTTCATCATGCTTGTAAGAAATACTGAAGTGAGTAGATCTATTTATTGAACGGGAGTTCAGTGTCTGGTATCTAGTTAGGCTAGGGTTAGAGATAGGTTTAGGGCCAAGAGATAGGGTTAGATGTGGGGTTAGGGCTAGGGTTAGAGGTAGGGGAGGGTTAGAACTAGGATTAGGGCCAGGGTTGGGGTTAGGTTAGAGGTACCAGCCTGCATTTTTGCATCAGTACATAGAACCTACTCATGAGAAGCATTTAGTTCAAACAAGGTGAGCAGTATGAGTGTTGTTTTCGTGTTATGCTTGCCTGGATTGTCTTTTGTTTGTCTTCAGAAAGTGGGTCTAATGCTTGGTGATTGGAGCATTCTGTTCCTGTTTCCATTGCATTTTTACTGACACTTTTTTTTGCTTGTAAGTGATTTTATTCTGTTAGGTCATGGATTTGCTAAATCAGTGAAGTTTAGTTACCGACTGCCTATGTATCGTCAATGTCATTGAACGAGTACGGTAACAGTGATGAGCTGTACAGCAAAGACCACTAACCAGGACCATTCAAGAAAAGTAGTTGGATTGGCCACATACTTCAGGATGAGCCCTCAGGACGAATCATTTAACATCTATGCCTTCAACTCAACCCATTGGTTCACCGGACAGGACACCACTACCAGGTAAGTACTTACAGCACTTACAACCCCCAAATTTAATTAATTTGCCCTAAAAAGACTCTTTCTTACCACTCTCGGATAATTTTACCCTGAAAATTTTCCTATGATCCATCAACCTTAAACCCTGGCTCTGCTATTGCGGCGTCAAATGTGGGATTATGAATACTTGTTCTATTTCAAATTTGAATCTTATGAGAAAGCAACTGCAACACTATATGTGACCGTACAGCACGAATGAGCCGTAAATGTCCTCAATTGTATTCTGAGTTACAGTGTAAAATGGGCATGAAGGTCGTATTCATAGGTACCTCAATTGGGTGCTACGTGTACCTCATTTAATGAGATACACGTAGCACCAAATTGAAATACCTAGGAATATGACCTTCATTCCCATTTTACACTGTAACTCAGAATACAATTGAGGACATTTACGGCTCATTCGTGCTGTATGGTCACATATTGGAAAGCATTTTCAGAAAATTGAAAGTGCACTTCATGCAACGCATGTACAATCAAATCTATTTTAAAATGTTACTAATACGGGGCTGTGCAATAATTATGAGCCCTGGGTGAGGGTAAAATTACGGGGGGGAACTTTTTGGCAAGCCGAAAGGGGGGGAGCAATTTTGGAAAGCCGAAAGGGGGGGAAGCAATTTTGGCAAGCCGAGAGAGGGGGGGGGCAAGCGATTTTTGGCACGCATTCACTGGGCGCCTTTTAATAAAACGCTCTAAAAAGGCTTAGGAAACGCTTAAATATGCAAATTTTCAACATACATCTAGACCATTTAAAGTTTGGCATGTTCAAGGGGGGGGGGGGGGCAAGCGATTTTTGGCGAGCCGTTTGGAAATGTTACCCACCGGGGGGGCTGATAATTATTGCACAGCCCCTAATGTATTTCACCAGCAGGGATTTTAATGTTAATTTATATTCATAGTTTGTATTATGAGTACAATTTATCACTGATGTATAATAATTACCTATTTTCCTTCTTGCAGGTTATTCGTCCAGCAAGCATGGGATGGATGGCAATGGTGCCATGGTTACCGTGATAGGCATTTTAGGAATTTACAGAATGATTACCAGGTAAGCATCACCTATAAGTAAATACCGTAAATTTTCGCCTAATGGCGTACTTGGGCTCCTTTGGTAAATTTCATGTGCTATAGGCAAAATATGTAATTCTCGTACCTTTTGCGTATTGCTGAGTCGGCATACTTTTCGTGCAACAACACAATCACTTGACCTTGGACCGTGATTGGCTAATTCTAAAAAATGTGCTTGCTCTGTAAGCGTGTGGTATAGTGTGGTACGCTTGACGCAATTATCTGTGCGTACCCAAGTTGGCTCTCATGATCGAGAATTATATATTTTGCCTATAATAGAGAGCTCCCTCCTCTGAAATTCAAACAAGAATTAAGGTTCTGTGTCCTTATTTGCTGGTGGGAAGTTGTACATGAGGGCACTTGTACCTAAAGTTCCACTTATGTCAAGGGACCCCATACACTAGTGGAAGTTTTGCATGAGAAAACGGACATTTTGATGAGAAACGGCCAAAATGGTTAAAATTTAATTTTCTCATTCTTTTGGATGAGAAAATAATGTTTATTTTGAGCTCAGCGGTGATTAGCAATTCTCACCAGTTTTAATAAGACAATAATGATTGACACACACACCAGGAAGTTTCTCATCCAAAAGAATGAGAAAATTTAAATTCTAGCCATTCATGAAAATGTACGTTTTCTCATCCAAAACTTCCACTAGTGATAGTGTCATTAGGCGAATCTTTACGATATAGGGAGTTAACTCAGTATGACTCACAGCACTGAAACCTCAAATTTCATGCCGAGAATTTACCCTGACGTCTTAACAAGGATTCCCTATTATCACTCTCTTAGATAATTTTACCCATCATAACTTTAATATTTTCCTATAAGTTCTGTTACCTATTGTGATGTGCATTGTTAATATTCCCGTTTATATTGTATGCATGTTGTGTATGTCTTCATTCTTGCCGAGGGTTATGTGATCAAGGTAAATGTTCTGTGTGTTGTCACATTCTTTGTATTTTGTGTGCTTGGTGACCACATTTGGATCCACATAAGGGAACAAATGATGTCCTAAAAACTAAGTGTGAAATGTTGACAATTCAAAACTGGAAAATCAACTTTGACTGATATTTTTACTAGTTTTTATACAAATTTGGATAATGGCCTGAGATTTCGGTCCTAGCAGGATCTTTATCAAAGGCAAAGTGATCAGAATGTTGACCCCCTAACTAAATGACTGTCGTTTAAATGACGTCAAAGAACTGTTGGTTCATTCCCTAAATAACTAGTGGGTTGTCTCATCCAAAGTGACCACATGACTGAAATTTTGCACACAAAATACACTCCTCAAAGTAAAGGTTCAAAAAATTTCATCCAGATTATCTTGACCATACTTGTACCTAATCGAAGTATCTTTTTATATTATGTGGCCTTGTCCATGCTCTACTAAACACTGTAAAAAGTCTTGTCATGACAGTTAAAACATTTTAAAAATATTGAATGAATTTTTTTGATCATTTAATTACTTTGAGGAGTGTATGTCTTAATATAATATAATATTATGATTGAACAAGTGTTCATCAAGTATTGACAAAGGCAACAGTGTTTGCTGAAACATTCACAAGTCAGTGCATTTTTTTGGATCAGATACAACGATTATTGTTTACTGAGTTTAATATTATGTCCTTTTAGTTAACTGCTTGTTTACTTTCTTTTTCAGTGTTTTGGTATCCGTTGTGCCTGGTCCATCTCTAGTTCAACCATGCACCCACCTATCACAGCAAAACCTACCAAATGTTCCAAGCAAACAAGGACTCCTTCAAAAACATCCAAGAACAATATCCCCATGGAACAATGGAAGTACCATATTCAACATCAGAACAGGGAAACATTTGAAAAAATGATAGCAGTATCCAGTCACGCTTTTTTAGCCTGGCTTGAGCATTTTGTTTGAGCCTGGTCCCATCAGGACCCAAGTGTGTCTCCACAAGGAGCGACCTTCAGCAATTAGAATAACTTGCATGATTAAATAACTTCACATGCAATTCTGTGAACAATACTGCTGAGATATATAAATACAGGCTGCTGCTGAGGGCATGGATGCTGGTCATCCAGTACTTTTGTTGCCATTGTAATTTGAAAATTGATTGCATTTTATCTTCATATTGTGGCAAAAGACAAAATAATGAAAATAGTAAGAATTTGGGATGCTTTTTCACTTATAAAATATGAATGCCTTGATCAATTTGAGCAAATGAGATGTAATTTTAAAGCTTGCAAAATGCTTTCAAAGCAGAAATACTTAACTCAAAATTGACATCACCTGCAAAGTCCTCACTTTTCATGTGCTGCATCACATAAACTTTGGTTCAAAAATACTGCAAATGTATAATTTTTGTTCAATTTGTAAAGTGCATTTTGTTATTATGAGATATATCAAGTGTCTCTTTGAGATTATTTCTTCAGTCCAAAACTATTACAGCCTAATAATTATGTAGGCTTGTATATTTGGCATTAAAAATAAATTCGGTTGTTTTGATTGATGTATAAAGGCGACAAAAATATGTTCCAAAGGCTCGGCCTACCCAGATTTTGCATTTTAGGAGCTTTTGAGGATATTTTTTTTACCTGTATGACATTAAAAGCAGCCGTTTTTGGTCGATGTGGATTGATTTTGAATGTTTAAAAATATTTTTGAAAAACATTTTAGGTCCATTTAGCCTCTGACAGAAAAAAAATCCTGATCAAGCCACCCTAATTGGCAAGTCTGTCAGCCTGTAGAACAGGATCTTGTTTTTGCCGCCTAATATTAAGTGTTTAAATCATTAGAAAAGTGTGTGCAATAAAGAATAATCTACCTCCATTGGCAATTAGCGGCACAAGTCCAGATTTTTAAATAGGTTTCTGTATAAATATACATGGTTTTTTATTCATTTTTATTTTCATATTAAAATTTTTACCATTTTATGTGGCCTTGGAGCTATATATGGCTCGATCGCTTTCGGGGGTCAGATAGGAATTTTTTTCTTAGTGAAGTGATCCGTTTCTTCGTCTACCGCAAGGTCAACCCATTATCAAATTGAACACTTCATGAAAATGACTTGGTTTTTTTTAACTTCATTTGCAATAAAATAGGTAATTTAAGTTTAAATTTTGTGTGTGTTTGCTTTCTTTTGTTTTGAAAGTTAAAATTAAAAAATGAAATTCACACTTGGGTAAACCCTCATTTAAAGCCATATTGTAATACCTGCTGAGGAGGACGCCCTCGGTGTCAAATTAATTATACCGTATTTCCTCGATTAAACGACCTGGGAATTGCATTTTCCAAAAGGGGTGTTTATTAGAGGTCATTTTTCGTAAAAAAACATGAACTTCAGATCAATGACTTCAGGTTGAACCAGTTCACTTCCAGGATTTGTGATGTCGCTTTCGACCATGTCCGATCATGGGTGAAAAATACCTAACCCCCCAAAAAGAGACAATGGCCTGCTTTTTGTTAACCAGCATTCTTGAAAATGAGCAACATAATGATTGTCGACTTCACACGGTTTGGAAATAATTTCTTCATATTTTTGGTGTTATCTGTCGTTTACATATCCTTCCTAAAACACAAAAGTGCGACCCTTTGTCAATCACCTACAGTACCCAATTTCGGCATACTATATAAGAAACTCATCATGATGATTGCCAGAGAATAGTTTAAATGTAGCTTGTCCCGTTTTTTTGTGGCATCCTTCAGAAGTGAGCGGTCCGATACCAATATTTTCGGTCAAGTCTCCATTCAATTAACACGGGGAGTTGGCTAGCTATGCCTTGCCCTCACTCATATTTTACAAAAGTGCGACTATTTCTGAACATCTAACCTAGCTGTAATTTTAGGTCATGTTAGAGAAATATATTTGCTAGAAGTTTGGAGAATAAGTTAAATATTGGCTGGTTATTTTTCACACAGTGATGGTAACTAGGCAAGTGCCCAGTCTTCCAACATACATCATTTGTAGAGGTCACGTGTCAATGGTGAGAGCACTGTGTATTGTGTATAGGAAAACGGACAGTAACTGCAGTATGAGGCACACTGGCACACATACCGCCCCCGGAAGCAAGTAGGCCTATGCAAGGGGAAAGAGATAAAAAAAAAAGGGGGGGGAAGTGAACAAGAAGGAATCGAAGAAGGCCATGAAAAATGAAAACTTGATAGAAAGGGACAAAGAGAAAAAATGATGTGATCATGAAAGGAAGACGATAAGAAAGATTCAATAATATCGTGTCGCGTTTGTGCATCGTATAGTGGGACTGAGATATGGGGGGGGGTTCCCCTTGAGAAGTGAGAAACCTTTGCGAACCGTGGACAAGTTCTCACTAGTAGGCCCTAGTATCATTAATATGGCACTATATACGAAAAGGACTTGTTTATGCATACATGTCTGAGGGGGTGTTCCCCCTTGAGGAGTGCAAACTGAAAGCCCGATTGAAGCCATTATCCTATTGTGTATTTATGTACAATTTTACTTAGTTTGAAATGAATGGGTTAAGGGGTACTACACCCTGTGGTAAATTTGTGACTATTTTTGCATTTTCGCAAAAAATAATAACACACTGGTAACAAAAGTAATTTATATTATTGGGGCAAGGAATCCAATTACTACACTGAAATTTCAGAGACTCAAGACAAGCGGTTCAGTATATATGATAGGAAATGAGGTACATCCTAGCGGTACCTTATTTCTTATCATAAATAACGAACTGCTTGTCTTGGGTCACTGAAATTCCAGTGTAGTAATTGATTCCTGCCCTATAATATACATAACTTTTGTTACCACCGTGTTCATAGTTTTTGAGAAAAATGCAAAATAGACACTAAATTTATCGAGGGTGTAGTACCCCTTAAATCACAGTGCTCTGCTGTGCATGTGGTTTCCCGCAGTGGCGGAAGTTGTATTACGAAGTGCATCCGAACTCCATTTTGAAGCAAATGCTTTTGACAAGGCATTGGATTGTTCCAGTTTGCATCCTAAATCCACATTAGACCCCTAGACCCTAATTTTATTTACGAAATCAAAAGATTAGATTATCATAACAACAAAACGGTAATCTTTTGTCGGGTCTAATGTGAAAATTACATAAAAAATTACAGTTTTTACAGAATTAATTTTCACTTAATTCCAAAAAATAAATGGCGTATATAAGATTGAAATAAATTCTCTACCTTCTATACTAGATCAATTGTGACGCAAGTTGTTATCAAAAATTGTTGTGATAGATGTACAGTTAAAATTCATATATTCCATTACCTATCTGATGGTACAGTTTTTACACAGAAAATATTTATTTGAAAAACCTGCCACTCGGCTTTTTCCGGAAAGGTCACAGGGTCGCCGTGACCTGTGCAATAATTACAATTAAAATTTTTCTTATTCTAACAGCAAGCGTTTCTAAAATGCAGTATGGCGAAATGTGGTGTAGGGTTAAATGAAGGCCCAAATTGAAGCCATTGTTATTATTAATCGTCATCATTTCCTAATCATTGAAAAAAACACACCTGGGATGGGGAAATCTGGGCATATTAAACACACCTCAAATGGGGTGGGGGGGGGGTCGGGTCGGCAGGTAAAATGCATATTTCCCTCGCCTTTCCTACTCTAGAGGAAATGTAGGAAATATTGAAATATTTACTTGAACTTCGTGAAGATTTTGTTTTTTCATTCATGTGGATGGAGGGGGCTTCTTCCAACGGAAAAATAAAAACTCACTTTTTATCTGAGAAAACTTTTTATTTTTCACTTGATAAACCGAGTGTATCAAATTACTGATATTTATCCAGCTTGCCAATTGCCATATGCATGTGTGGTGAAGTGCACCTTAGCTTCTAATTCTGAAAAAAGTAAAGTATTTGTTTCTTTTAAGCCTAGGAGGCCTAATAACCAAATTGCGAAATGCGGTTTGTTTTTTTTATTTCATTTTTTTAGGTCAAATTAAGTAGGCCTAAAATTAGATTATGCCATATAGTCGATTTTTGATAAATAAAAATATGTTAGACATAAAAAATGGTTTGATTGGCGTAACCGGACCTACCCTAAAATTAGACCCGACCCTAACCATTTAAAAAAAAATAAAAAAAAATTAATTAAAAAAAAAAGCAGAAGAAAAGTTCCAAAGCCTGTATCAAACGAAATTTACAGCTTAAAAGTAAAAAAAAAATGAAAAAAGAAGAAGAATCCGATCTACCTACCCTAACTATTTTTTATGTTTATACACCAATCAAACAAAATTTTTTAGGCCTAAGTAAAAACTTCCTGGTTTTGTCACGCAAAATTTTTTTTAATTTTACAAGTAGGCCTAGGCGGAAAGCACTTAGGTCTAAAAATTTTGTTTGATTGGCGTAACCCGACCAACCCTAAAATCATATGCCTGACTCTAACTTTTTTTTTTTTTTTTGAAAAAAAAAATAATAATAATAAAATTTAATAAAAAAATAAATATAAATAAATGAATTTTAAAAAAGAAGAAAAAAAGTTCCAAAGCCTTAAGGCCAAAAAAAAAAAAAAAAAAGTTTTGTCTCAAAGCTCACGAGAAATTTAAAAACAAATGCGAAATGCGATTTTTATTTTATTCCCGACTTTTTCATGGTATTTTGAGAAAAAGTCTGATTTTCGCCGATTTTTTTCTGGAAAAACTAAATTTGAAATAAAAAAAATTTCCGCATTTCTTTTTTGTCAAATTGTGCGATTTTACAAACGCGCGCGCAAGCTTTGAGACAAACCTTTTTTTTTGACTAATCAAACGAAATTTACACCTTAAAAAAAAAAAAAAAATTATGTTTAATACGCCATCGCCAATCAAACAATTTTTAGGCCTTATCTTGATTAACGCATTCAGTTGAACTTGAAATTATACTGATATTTATTACATCAAAATCATGAAAATACTAGTAAATGGGTATGATAAAAATTATAATTATTAGTAACAGTAAGTAAACTTTACGTAGATCAGGCCTATATTATTGATTCTATTACCCCCCACGACCCATTATTCAAAATCGCGCACTGTGATTTGTTGAAACGCGTCACGTGACAGACCATTAATTAGCGATAAAGTGACCAGGGCAACGAACTTTATGTTCTTCTATCATCACAGCGCACAGCACACCTGCTTATGTAGGGGAGAATGGAATGCCAGGTGTGTGTTATTGTATGTGCATACCTGCTTATAGGGGAGAATGGAATGTTAGGTTGTGTTATTGGAATGTGCATACGCTTTGGCTACGCGTAGGCGCTCCACCTTGAGGTATAAAACAACTTGAAATATTTGGGCAAAAAATGTGATATTTTCTCTTTAACTCACACTATTTTGTGGTAATAGAATAGAAATAAAGGGTGCAGCATTATCCTTTACACGCAAATAATGTGTCCTCGGCAGTAAAAACGTTTAAATATTTACGTTTTTACTGCCTCGGACACATTATTTTCGTGTAAAGGATCATGCATTACCCTTTATTTCTTAAATGCAACATGTTATAATGGCATAATTATAATACTCTTCAATACTGAACTTGAGATCTGGTTTTAGAATCTGCCAGTTTATTAATCGCGAAAGCCCAAGAAATCTTGGGAGATGACTGTAAAGATCAGATGTGAAAATCTATCAATTGGTCAAGTTAAGTTAAGCCTATCGCGGGTTAGACTTATACATAATTTTTTTTCAAATGTTTTTCATCGGGTTTCTTCTTCTTTTTTCTTTCTTTCTTTTCTTTTTTTTTCTTTTTCTTAAGTTTTCTTTTGTTTTGTTTGTTTGTAAACAAAACAACAACAAAACTTGAATTGCGTGTCCTCGCTCGACTAAACATAAATTTGGGAAATTAATAAAGACAATTTTTCAAAACATTTTACTTTCTGGGTGGGCCTAATAATCCCGAAACATTTCAGTTCTTCACACTTCTAAACTGTTTTAAAACATACTAGCATGAAATTTCCAATTATGTTTTAAAACATGAATGAAGTTGATAAAATAGCGAAATATACTTTTAATTATGCCATTGGCCTACATGTTTGGTTTGGCCTGAGACCATGGTGAGGGGATTTTGATCATAGTTTTTGTCGAACTAAACAAGTGCAGACTATAAAATAAAAGACCTGTAAATTAAATGAACATTTTAGCCTCCCCAAAGATCAGAAACAATTGCCGAGGAAGACATTTTCAGCTGGTCCCATGGTGTAATGGTTAGTTCGACAAAAACTATGATCAAAATCCCCTCACCATGGTCTCAGGGTTTGGCTATGGTAAAAAAAAACCCCAAAAAACAAAACAAAAACACATGTGATCTTATTTACATTAGGCCGTATAAAATTAATGTTTTGGTTCTCGTCCAGAGGATTTTCATGAATTGATGAGGGAGGGAGGTGGTTTTTTTTTTTTTTTTTTTTTCCAATGTAAAATTAGCATTGTTAGTAGTTTTTGGTTTTTTCTAACAGTGCTCGAGGAAACGATGAGGCCCTTTTTTTTTTTTTCAAATGTGAGATTCTGAGGATAAACCCCTAGAGTACCACAAAAGACTTGGAAGTGATGCTTGTTCTCTAATAAACTTATTTATATGTATGAAGATTTCATAAATCATTCCAAAGTCTAAAAAATTGAAAAATCTAAAAAAAAAAAAAATCTGACAAATCCCAGAAATTGAGGAGGGAGGGACGAGAACCAAAATATTAATTTTACACGGCCTTAATCCGATCGAGATGCTGGGACAAGCAAACATTTCACGCCTTTTTTCAGGAAATCTTAATTAATTCAAAACAGAAAACACAAGAAAATTTGAAGAAAATCTTAATTTTAACAAAGAAAACAATTCAGGTCCCACCGAGATTCGAACTCGGATCGCGAGATTCAGAGTCTCGAGTGCTAACCATTACACCATGGGACCAGCTGAAAATGTCTTCCTCGGCAATTGTTTCTGATCTTTGGGGAGGCTAAAATGTTCATTTAATTTACAGGTCTTTTATTTTATAGTCTGCACTTGTTTAGTTCGACAAAACTATGATCAAAATCCCTCACCTATCCCCCACCCTAGATCAACTCTGAAGTTAAGTTCATGAACGTGTCACAGTTCCCTATGTAAAGCCTGTGAAAGTTTATACTCGGAAAATCGAATTCCGCGCCGTTGCTAATGATAGGCCGAAATGATTCTGCGCATGCGCAATTTACCATAACATGACATGGCGGCGACCATACGAACTTGGAGATGATATCGGCAAAATATGCCTAAATCTTCACAAATTCTCATGGATTTACTATAATAACTATGGCGGAACGTAGGAGGATTATACCTGCTTCAGTTGGACCACTTTTCCAACCAAAAGAGGAGAAATCATGGGAGCCAGCAGTGCGATTTGAGTTGACCCTCGACGAGCCCAATGATACCAAATGTAGTGAATATTCTTACCGAGAGCTGTACAAAAATGCTGTGGTAAGTTACCATTTCGCTGTTTATTCTATGACAAAAACTATACTACAGTAAAACAACGTGTGTTCTATGTATTTATTAACTTTTCCTCCACTATATTGACGATTTTAATACTTAAAATTATGTTCAAAGTTACCACAGTTTTGTTGTACATGTCTTATATTTTTGTTGTCGGTCTTGTATTGCATTCAACGTGTAATGTCTATGTGGTTTTCAACCCCCTGTCTTTTGTTGTAAAGGTTTCCTATACCCCAACTAGCTTTACACCCAGAATAAAATACCATACAGAACTACTACTAGAAGACAAATTAAAGCAAACCGTCCGCCATCTTTGCTTTCCTGTCCGATTTTCGAGCTATTTTTTGCAGCCCGGGCGGTGTCTGAACATTGCAATGCTAGTGCACATGTTGGGAAGAAAGTCTATGCGATTTTATATATTACGCGAGCTACGATCAACTCCACAACATAACGCGTCTCCACCATCCCAGGGAAACTAGGTACGAAATGAGAAAAACCATAAAGAGGGGACAAGTTGTTTCATAAAAATTAGTACGTGACAGAAATGCACTGAAAAACGTTGAAAAATATACCGCTTTCATGTTTGATGACTCTCAAATTATGTATACAGACATGCGACCAAAATTGATTGACACGAGCAAAGCATCGGCAATTGACAAGGGTCACACGGGGTAAACAAGCCATGTGTTTCGCGGTACACGCTGAGCATTAATGGGGGGTTGCTAGAAAAAGAGTAATTTTTGTGATTTTTCTATGTTTTGAAAAGATAAAAAGCTATGTTGTCGACAGAAAGGAAAAGCAGAGGCCTTCATGGTTGACATTGAGCTAATTTGCATATCGGTGTCCCCGAGCAACGTGTGGAATTATTTTTAATGTAATTCGCATGGTGTACTAAATGCTGTACACACGATCGGGCGGGGTATATATTGAAAGTGAATCGATATATTTAGAAATCGCGGGTAAAAAAGGACTGGAGTGGGTTTGTTTGGGACGAAATGGGATTGATCATTGTTGCAGGATAAATTTAAGGAGATTTTAGGAAAAGGACAACTAAACTGGCTGCCATATTGGAAAATAAGAATGAGATGATGTGTAGATTTGCACGTACAAAAGCCTATAAAAGCAAGACCGTGTTGTAAAAGTGACATCAAACCTTTGAGGTTGAGACGAAAGCCCTAATTTGCATAGGAAAGTGTTATTGCGATCATGCTAGATTAGTTTTTGAGTTAATTTCTTGATATTCTGCTATGTTTTAATATGTATGATTTTTGGGAACCATGTGATATCTTTATTTTATAGACAAAGGGCATGGGAAGGTTGGGTCGATAAATCAATAATCTATAGATATATCGTTTGACATGCTATATCAAAAGTTGCATAAATCCAGAATTTGCATGTCTTCAGGAAAATCTGTATGTTTGTAAATGGAAGTGAATGTAGTGGAATGGTTAAATATGCAAAATAAGAGTATTTTGGGGTTTATCGGGATAAAAAAACACTAGAACTATTTAAATTAAAGTAATGTCAATTAAAGCTATGTATGTAGCATTTACATTATTAATATGTGTTGATTGTTATAAAATGAAGGTGCAAGGTATATTATGTAATTGCTGAAGGGCTTTCGTTTGGAAAATGTCATATATTGGGGTTTATGAGTTAATTGATGCATTTGAAAGATAATGTTATCAATATTAACCGTGAATTGACCTTGAGACGGATTGTTGTACACATGCGTGCGTGCGAGTGTCTGGTTGGTGGACTGTAGTAGTATGGTTGATTGAGTAGGATTCATTGCACTGTGTGTGAATGGGGTAGTGCGATAATCACACGCATACGGATTGCGTGCAGGTATAATAGGCTTTGCGTTTACCTGTGCGTGTGTGGAGGGGGATAATTGGACACTGAATTTGCATATAAGTGACGTTGATATGGGTCCGGATTTTGGGTCGCTTTGGGGAAAACGGTGAGTGGATAAAAATATAATGCGGTGGACTGTGTAGCTGTGTGTATGGCTTGAGCGCTGTGTTGTGTGTGCTATGCAGCGGGCCCGGGAAATTAAAGGTCGGTGGCTCTGCTGCAGAGTGGAATGTAGCTGTGTGCAGGGTTTGTGCTTTACTGTATTTCCCGTGCAGTAGTTTAACAGGCATGCAGGCGTATTAAAATTAAATAAAAATTTAAGTGAGGGTACGATTAAAATATAATATTTTATCTTGGTACAACATACATGAGAAATTGAGAAAAATATTTCTACTAGGGGTATCTAATTATTTGTAAAAAAAGTGTAATACAATTCAATATAAATATTGTGTTGTTTTTATTTTTTTAATTTAAAGAAAAAAACATGGTTTGCAAGACATCGACACTTCATGACTTCAACCAAACTTGGCTTCAACATATTTGTAATATAATTTATACATAGATTTTTTGCAAAAATTTATTTTGATTATTTTACTTAGTTATGCTTATTAATGGTACCCCCGTACTTACTTTTTTAGTTGAAGTTTATAAATCTATATTTTGCTTTTTATATTTTAATTGACTTTATTTGCAATACTTACAAATTTAAGGTACATGTATTTGTCTTTCTTTCTTTCTTTCTTTCTTTTTTCTTTCTCATGTTCTTTCTTTTCTTTTCTTTACTTTCTTTCTTTCTTTCATTCTTTAGCCTTATAAATTTGATTTCAACTATATACTACATGTATATATATTTCTGTTCATCGTATTCTCTTTAACCTTTTTCTTTCTTTTAATTTCTTTCTTTCTCTCTTTCTTCGGACTTTGATTTCTTCTGATTTGATTGATTGATCTCCCCATTTTTGTTGTCCTTTCTGCTTTCTTTCAATCATATTAATTAATTTGGGTTTTTTTCTTTAGTTTTTAATAGTTAGGCTATCTTTTTTTTTCTCATTTTTTACATTTTATTCAAATATTGATTTTCTCAATTTGTTTAATATAGGCCTTTATATTTTATTTCTGTATTCAATGTTCTTTGTTCTTCTTTATTTCTTAAAATATTAATATTAAACATTTTTTTTTTAAAAAAAATAAAATAAAAATAAAAATAAAGGCCCTTGCCGATTTTTGGAGGTTTAGGAATTTAGGGGTACTATAAGGGTAATTTTCGTAATTTTTGATGTTTAGGGTTGTAATTTCAACTAGTCTTTGAAAAAAAAGGTTGTTTGCTTGTCCTGCACCAACCGACCCTAAGGCCCCTAACAGTCAATTTTGAGTTTCCCGTCACATAATTTCTGAAAACAAGTGAGGTAACTTTTTCATTGTTCATTATTTTTCTGCCTTTCATTTATGACCAACACGCATGTAAAATGTGTTGTTATTTGCCGCTCAGTCACTTGAAGATGGATGTTTAGCCCAAATGAGATTCAAAAGTATATTAAAAAGAGTCTGCAAGGTTGACAGCAAAATGCATGTTTTGATTTTGATTTTTCCACAAAAAATAACGGGATATGCATAATTTTTTTTGCAAATATAACCAGTTTTTATCTGTATTTTTTGGAAAATCACAATAATAAATTCAAGTGAGGGTCAGAAAATGAAGTGAGGGCGGGTGACGGGAAACTCAAAATCGACTTTCCTTGGCCTAATCTGGAAAATCTGGAAAAAATGTTGTTTTTGTTTTACTGTACAAATGAATAGGCCTACCGACCCTAATTTTGGAAATTTCAGAATTTTTTTTTTTTTTCTTTCAACATTTTTGATATCCTGATTTTTTTTTTCAAATTCCTACACACTTCTAAACTGTTTTAAAAACATGAATAAAGTGGTATACAGTGGAGAAATATCCCAATTCACAACTATTTGGGCTATTTATTAAACTAATTAAAGCCATATTATAACATTTTTAAATTCTGTTTTTTATTAAAGCCATATTTGATATTATAACATTTTTAAATTCTGTTTTTTACAGGATTGTAATTACTCGGGGAGCTACATGTAGGACCACTTTCTGTGCACCCCCCACAGCTCCAAACCAAACCAATTTTTTAGGTTCCTAAGTCTACGATGACCCTTGTTACGTTCTTGCCGGCGATCCTCATAATAAAACTATGAAATGTTATAGTTTTTCTCTTAGACATCAAAAATCACACAATTCAGCGAAGATTTACAATAATTCTTACAGTCCTTTATTCATGTCTCCATCCTCCCTCTCCTCTTCCCGAATTCCATAGTTTTACGACATCACGGTCGGACATTATTGAAGAGGCGTGTTTTTTTTTTTTTTTTACTTTTCCGTCACATTCAAAAGTGAATTCCAATAATAAAATACATATTCGCGCAATCATGGCGCTACGCAAATCTCATGGACATAGCGCGCCGCACCGCTGTAGGCCTACTAGTTTGAGCGCATTGCAATTAATCACGCACATTACTACATGACAACCCTAAAACATAATCAGGATGTTCCCAAAAATATAAACTGGCCCCAAGGGGGGTAAAAGGTCATCGAACTTTGCATAGGGTCAAAATTTCAAAGTTGCTCAAATTGTGTTGAAAACCATTCCAATGTATTCCCCTACAAGGATTCAGAAAATGTATAGTTTGTACCGTTCTTGAGTTATAACAAAAAAGGTCAAAGGTCACGTTTTTTGCCTCTATGAAATTCGAAAACATCAAAATGCTCGATTTTGCCAAAGAGTGTCAAAATGTTCGTTTTGATGAATCAAATCAAATAAGGATAGATTGCACCATCTTGGATGTTTCTTTACCTAGGTAACACAGCAAAATAGGTCAAGGTCATAGGCCTCAATGGTAGGGCCTACTTGACCTATTTTGCAGTGTTACCTAGGTAACAAAGCATCCAAGATATTACAATCCTATCCTTATTTGATTTGTTTAACCAAAACGAACAATTTGACACCTCTTTTGGCAAAATTGGAGCACTTTGTTGTTTTCGACCCCTATAGAGGCAAAAACGTGACCTTTGACCTTTTTGGTTATAACTCAAGAACAATACGGGTCAAAATACATTGGAATGGTTTTTAACACAATTTGAGCAAGTTTAAAATTTTGACCCTATGCAACGCTTTGATGACCTTTTACCCCTTGAGGCCAGTTTATATTTTTGGGAACATCCGGATTATGTTTTAGGATCATCTCAGGAACCTAAAAAAGTTGGTTTGGTTTGGTCCTGTGGGGGGTGCACAGAAAGTGGTCCTAGCTCCCCGAGTAGTCAATAAAGATATTCTGCAAAAATCAAGACTTTAGGTGCTGTAGTTTTGTCAAAATCCGAGATTTTGAATAAAACGATGGACCCTCGTTTTATTAATTTATACGATGGAAATATTAGTCGAATACATATTTTATATATAAATGCACAGTACGTATACACCCGAGGATCGTACCATATTACAACTGCGGGAGTAACATGCATGGGCTCTAGTAGTAAATTCCAATTTTCTATGCTTTACCTCACTTGTTCGGCTCAAAATTAAAAGGGGACATATCTGACAGTAAAAGCTAACATTTTATGGAAAATAAATACTAATCTATTTTTACAGAAATGTTATAATATGGCTTTAAAGGACTTTAAACAAAAATATTTTTAGAAAAAATCCCAACCCACCGACCCAATTCTGAAAAAGTTGTAGTAAGCAAACTATTTTTTTTTGGTCTTAAGGGTCATAAAGGAGAAATAGATGGTTCTGGAGATGGTACTCAGGTAGGTTACAGCCCGCTAGTCCGAAGGCCCGCCAGTCCGAAGGTTCGCTAGTCCGAAGGTTCGCTAGTCCGAAGGTTCGCTAGTCCGAAGGTTCTCTATTCCGAATTCTAAATAAGGTCCGCTAGTCCGAATTTTTAACAAGGTTCGCTAGTTCGAATTTTAAATAAGGCTCGCTAGTCCGAATTCATATAAGGTTCGCTAGTCCGAATTTAAAATCATGTCCGCTAATTCGAATTTGATTTAGGGTTCGCTAGTCCGAATTTGATTTAGGGTTCGCTAGTCCGAATTATAAATAAGAAAGAAAGAAAGAAGGAAAGAAAGAAAGAAAGAAAAAAAATAAAGGAAGAAGGATTTATAGATAAAGTAATCAATGAAGAAATAAAATAAATAGAAACGTTTGTATTTTAGACATTCATAATAGGCCTAGCTCTCGTTGTTGTTTTGAATTATATCTATTACTATTGAGGCGATGGTGTATATTTGATTGCAATTTCATTCATTCTGCAAAACCTACATCAGTAATTTTTAAAAGGAATAAATATTCAAATACTTTAGAAAAACAGTATCTATACCATGTATACTTTTTGTGTCTTTAGAACATAAATATACAGTTTTCATCGATTTGGAAACTTATTGGGTTACTTGCATTGTTTCCTTTCTGAAAATGTATACATTTTTATGTACTTGCCATCATTACTTTTAAAGAAACAATGCAAAACATGAACAATGTTGTGAACCTGTGTGCACCTACTCAGGTAACACG
Organism: Amphiura filiformis; assembly: GCF_039555335.1. Classification (NCBI taxonomy): domain Eukaryota; kingdom Metazoa; phylum Echinodermata; class Ophiuroidea; order Amphilepidida; family Amphiuridae; genus Amphiura; species Amphiura filiformis. The sequence continues at coordinate 48,704,366 of NC_092636.1, read as the reverse complement.
CTATGTAGGGGCAAACTTGCTTTGCTCCCCTGGTTAGCAGAAGCTTGGTACTAAATAATACAATCTTCGATGACTCGGAACCAACAACAAAAAGTGACACAAATCATCACAAATCCAAGGATACACTTTAGCTGAAACGTATCTTGATGATGTTTATTATCTTCACTTGCTATTCTTCTTCTTGTTCTTGTCACAAATACTAATTATGTTGGTTTAGGTAAAGATTAATTGTGTCTTTACCGAGAGCTTCTACACTACAATACTTCAAAATACAAAATGACAGCCTCCAGTGCCAAATTCGGCACCAAATTACATGTGATTGATGGGCTGCAGGCTATGTTTAGCTTGAATACTTCAAGGGCGCTCATCACATAAACAAACATGCCATAGGAATGCAATGATTAAGGATGCACAACACTTAAACAAACTTTGATTTTGGTAAATGGCATCAACATTCCGGCGCCTAATTGTCTGCTACCAGCAACAATTACTTCTTAAAACATAGTTTTGGTGTGCCATTTACTGACAAAACTGAACCTTTTACAAGAGGTGCCTTTGTGACCCCTTAAACTTCAAAACATCAAACTTGACTGATTTTGAAACATGAATAAAGTTTATGAAATCAAAAACCTTTATCTGATTCACTTGTGTGATAAAAAACTTGTATCAATGCTATGATTCAAACAAAAAAACATTTCAAAAATTTCAAGTGATTTGATCCAAAAGAAAAAATAAACTGAGTTTTGGACATTTCAAAGTGATTTTAACTTCACATGAAAGAATTATTTAGCTTCATTTTACAAGATAGATGATGCTGCACTCAAGAGATAACTGCCCATGCCAACCAAAATTACTTGAAACAAAACCAAACAAAAGCCCACACAACAGGCAAATTTTGGTGAGATTGGAAAAGCCAACTGAATACATGGGAGATACTATTCAAGTGCAACATGATCACAACATATCAACATGAACACAACAATGTTTAGTTTGTAAACTAGAAATGCAGTCTGTTGCTGTCCTTTAGATGAAAGTACATAACTCCTTGCATGCGAATATCTTGTTTGGTACACCTTGTAAATGAGAATACAACTTGATATAATATGACTGCCTGTGCACAACCATAGCAGCCATGAGAAAAACACAACTTGATATAATATGACTGCCTGTGCACAACCATAGCAGCCATGGCCCAAATTTGCAAATTCAGTCAATCCAGGTTATAGTCAAAACACCAGATGCTGATAGGATGCATTTACTTGCAAAGTACATGTAGATAGGAATACACAATTACAAACTTGAGTGAAATTATTTCAGACCTCGATCATGCATACCCTTTGATAAATAGCAGAGCAATAATTTCAAGAGAAATCAAATTTGAGCATAACGAGATTCCAAAATACACGCAGAGAACATTACTTTCAAAATGTGTATCCCAAATATGGTTTACATGATATACTGTACACATCCACAAATTGTGCACACATTTTCAGCAGTAGAATACAATGCAGAATTTTGCAAATTAAAACTCCATGGGCCTGTGGTGTACCAAACTTTAAACAAACTTGCTAATGATGCACACTGGTTCCATCGGTACAAATTGCATGCATAGGATTCTTCTTTACAAAATCAAATTCACAGATGTGGTGATGTAGGTGTAAAACATGTTCATTCTTGATCTTGACGATGAGTTGTATACGAATCTGGCAACTTCACACTAAACGCAGACACGCCGCTGTAGAGACGAATCACCAGTCTTCACATCTGTAGTACAGGTAGGTTCATCCGTCATCACATCTGGTAGATCTCATGATGAATTTGACAGTTTGCATCAGTTGTTCCAAAGTGAAAGCAAGGTGTCAGCTTGCCTTTCATGGCAATTTAACGTAAACTGATGTTTAGTCTTATTTTATATATCAGCTGATCCGTAGCTTAGCCTCCAGACTAAGTGGCAATTTAGCTTAGCTGATACCTTTTGGTTATAACGGTTTCAGTGACTTGTTGTTATAACACTATTAGTTCTTTAGTTCTTTACAAGTCCAGGCGTTTCACTGGTTTCAATGTTCGTCTTGGTCTTGCTTCTGGAGTACCTGACACTGATACAGTTTCATTGTTGGTAGCACTGGACGTAGTTTTAGGCTTGGTACTTGGGTTACCAAGTGCTGGTACTGGTGGATGAGCTGAAGTAGAATCTTTCTTCACTCCTATATCTTGATCTGGGACATCTGATTCCAACAGCAAACACAGTTTATCAATGGGTCTGGTGAGAATGCTTGTCCTAGTTTTCACTCGCACACGCCGAACCAGTCCATCACTTGCTGGGAGAGTTTCAATCACCCTTCCTAGCGTGCCAGACGTTTCTGGGTGTAGATTCATTTACAACCATGACGACATCTCCCACCTTGGCATTTCGCTGTGGGTGAATCCACTTTTGTCTTTGTTGTAACTGAGGAAGGTATTCTTTGATCCATCTGCGCCAAAACAGGTCTGCCAGATACTGGACTTGCCTCCACCGACGCTTGGCATACTGACTCAGCTTTCCTGCAGCGGCTGGTGGTAAGATCATGTCACTCTTTAGTTGAAGAAGGTGATTTGGTGTAAGTGGCTCTAAATCAGATACTTCTCCAGGAACATTGGTGAGTGGTCGGCTGTTAACTATGGCTTCTATCTCACACAGTAATGTATGAAGAGAGTCATCTGTTAGTATTTGTTCCTTTATAACAGAGCACATCACTTTCCTGATTGTCCGTGATTTGACGCTCCCAGATGCCTCCATGGTGACTTCCTGCTGGTGGATTAAAGGTCCACTCAATCTCTCTTTGCAGAAGGTAGTCATGGATTCTGTCTTGATTCCAAGCTGCAATTTCTCGGCGTAACTCTCTTTCTGCCCCTATCAAATTGGTGCCATTGTCAGAGCGGATCTGTTTCACTTGGCCTCTTCTGGACACGTAATCGTCAGTATGACATTTACGCAGGCATCGGTATCCAAAGACGCTGCCATTTCAATGTGTATGGCTTTGGATGCAAGGCAGACGAACACTACACCATATCGCTTGACTATACTACGGCCTTGTTTAACTTCTAGTGGACCGAAATAGTCCATTCCGACTCTTGAAAATGGTGGCTCTCCTGGAGTGACTCTGTCTTTGGGAAGATCACTCATCATCTGCTGTTGTACTTTTGCATTCCTCTTTATGCAGGTGATGCAACTGTTGATAACCTTTCTAGCTGCTGCATTGGCATTTGTTATCCAGTACTTCTTGTGCAGATGAGCCAACATGTGGTTTCTGCCCCCCATGTCCAGTTGCTTCATGGACGCCATGTAAAATCAACTTTGCAATGTGGGACTTCTTTGGTATGATTGATGGAAATTTTGTCTTTTCAGGTAGAGCTGACTTAGCCAGTCGACCACCTACTCTGATTACTCCATCTTCTATAAATGGATTAAGTCTGTAGAGAGGACTTGCTTTCTTAATCTTGCTAACTTGTCGCAAGTCGTCTTCTGGCTGACTGTCATTACTTCTCAATTGCAGCTCTTTTAGTGTCATAATTTCTTCTGGATATGCCTTGGTTTGGACATATACTATCACAGCTCTTTCTGCTTCTTGCATGTCAGCAACATTAAGCAAATCTGTAATGTTGCCATGCTCTTCATTCTCATCATTCTTTCTACCATCATCATCTCCATTATCAACTCTATCATCATCTCTATCATGACAGATCTTACGGAGATATTTCTTGACTCTGAGGATCCATGCAACACAACGACAAAGTTGATACCATGAGGAGAATCGTGTAAGTAGTTTCTCCATTGTATCTGTTGCTTCTTCTGTCAACGCTGTGTTGACTACTAATTTCTTTTTAACTTCTGGATCATCAGCTAGCTCTTCAGTGCTGTTTCCAATGGTAGTCTTCGGCCACTGGTTTTCTGCTTTGTGTAAGAAGTCTGGACCATCAGTCCACCTTCTATTCTTGAGGAAGCAATCAACGGCTAAGCCCCTTGAGCAGTCGCCTGCAGGGTTTGAGCTGGTTCCTACATACTTCCATTGGTGTGGCTGGGAGCCATCTCTAATCAGTGCGACTCGATTAGCCACAAAGGTGTGGAATCTGGCGGTGTCATTGTTAATATACTTGATCACGGTCTGACTATCAGTCCAGAAGTATGTGCTTTCGACCTTCAACTGTAGTTCCTTTTGCAACATGTTGTTGACCTTTACTGCCATTGCAGCTGCAGTTAACTCTAGGCGAGGTATAGTTATGATCTTCAAAGGAGCAACTCTTGCCTTGGCTGTCAGGAGAGTAAGATGCACTTGACCACTCTCGTTAATCTAATCGTAAGTAACTCACTGAACCATACCCCTTCTGACTTGCATCACAGAAGTGGTGCATCTGAACTTCACTTTCTTCAAAGTCCTTGGGCTTGAAACATCTTTCGATGGTGAAATCTGACAATTTCGGTACTTCATCAAGCCATCTTTCCCAACGGGTCAGAAGCTCACTAGGAATAGACTCATCCCAACCAAGCTGCAGCTTGCTTAAGTTCTGCAGTATTTGTTTTGCTGGCAGGATTGCTGGAGCAACAAATCCTAGCGGGTCATAGATGGAGCGTACAGTTGCTAGGATGCCTCTTCTGGTAGGAGGTCTCTCTTTTACTTTAATATGGAAGCCGAACCTGTCGGTTTGTGGTGACCATAGCAACCCCAGCACCTTTTCTGATGGTAATTCTTCATTCTTCAAATCTAGTGTCTTTGTAGTCTCAGCTCTATTGTCTTCAGGGACTGACTGCAACACTTCTCTTGAGTTACTCAACCACTTTGTCAACTTGAAGCCACCATCCTTACACAAGCTGGTGAGATCACTGACGAGTTGAATAGCTTTGCTTTCACTTTCGATAGATTTGAGGTAGTCATCGACATAGAAGTTGGACAGCACTGTGTTGCATACTTCTTCGCTGTATTTCTCCTTACCATCATCAGCGGTCTTTCTCAGTGCGAAATTTGCACATGAAGGTGACGGTTACGCCGAACAAGTGCACATTCATCCTATATTCCTTCAGAGGCAGACTCAGGTCACCGTGAGGGCCACCATAGAAATCTTACTAAGTCTCTGTCTGGTTCTGGTACACGCACTTGATGGTACATTGCTTTTATGTCTGCTACAACTCCAACAGGGTGCTCTCTAAACCTCGTCAACACACCTACCAAGTTGCTTGTCAAGTCGGGTCCTTTTAGTAATTGTGAGTTTAAAGACTGGCCCATGTACTTCACGCCGCACAATCAAATACAACTCGTAGCTTGCCCTTGGTGGGGTGAAACACCCCATGGTGGGGGACATACCACACCTTGCCATCCTTTCTATTGCATGCATCTTTGGGCACTTCTTCTGCATAATCATTTTTAAACATATCATTCATGAATGCAGTGTATTGGTCGTTGAAAACCGAGTCCCTTTCTAACTTCCTCTTCAGATGGCATGCCCGCTGTTCGGCTTGATGTATATTGTTCGGCAATTTCATGTCATCATCTTTGAGCGGAAACCTACTTGGTAGTGCCCATCTACATACTTGATTGATACTTCTACTCTGTTTAGGAATTGTCCTTCACTCACGCTTCTCTCTGGTTTATCATCAATGATTCGCTCATTGAACTCAGCGTTGTAGAGTTTCTCTAATTGCTGGTCAATAGTGTCATGTGCCTTAATTCTGTGGATGACTGATGTCCTTTTGTGTTCTTTATTTTTGACACCATACACTGTCCATCCGAAGTCTAGTTTGGCAGGTATAAAGGTCCTTCACCTTGGCTATTTACTACATGTATTGGCTCAAATGCTTTAGGCACATTATTTCCTATGAGGAGACCAATATGGCATTGAGATTCATCATTTAATCTTCCTAGCTTAACTTCTTCCATATAAGGAATTGCATCAATATCATCCTGGTTGATGATGTCAGCCAAGTCACCAGGGATCTTATCTTGTGTATATGCCTTTGGAAGAGAGATGATATTATTTCTGTTCATGTCAGAAACTTCTAAATCTTGGATGATTTCACTGTCTACTATGATATCATCTGTTATGGTTTCAATTTCCAATTTGGTTTTCTTGCCTTTAACATGCAGTTCCTTTTGCAGCCTTTCAGAACAGAATACAGCATCACTGCCGTTGTCAAGATAGGCGTAAGTTTCTACAGACATTCTGGAAACTCTTGAGTAGACTATGACTGGTATTATTGTGGGATATGATTCACTAGATTTAACTCCGGCGCCTGTAAGCCCACATGTCTGATTGGCAACTTCACCAGACTTCTTTGTCTCTTCCTGTTTCACATGCAGCACTGTTGGATGGCGCTTTTACATGTCTTGCAGGTAAGCTTGTATTTGCAGATTTTACTGTAATGTGTTGCTTTCTTTAGGCAGCCAAAACAAACTCCCAACTCTCTTAGATACTGCAACCGGTCACTTATAGGCTTTTCCTTCAATTTGTTACACATTTCCAAAGTGTGATCTTTACCCTTGCAATATGTACACGGCTTGTCGGCTCCTGGGCTACTTGCGACACATTTGGCCTGGCTCCTGGACTATATGACATTACATTTGGTCTGGCTCCTGGACTATTTGATGTCACACTTGCCGACACAGCTTCTGTGTTTGTTGCTAGATTTCTTCTAGCTTTATAAGTCTGATAGTTTGGGTTTTTACCCTTTCTTCCTTCTTAGTACTATCTTCCTTCTCCGTCACACTTCTACCGCAGGCAGCATTAGTTGCGATTCTAGCCTGTTTTTCTAAGAAGGAGGTGAAGTCTTCAAATGTTACCACTTTGTTTCTTTCTTCTTCTACATAATCTACTTGTCTCCTCCATCTGTCTCTCATACTATATGGTAACTTCATCATCAACATTCTAATGTTTGCTGTACTTTGCAACTCATTAGTATAGCCCAGGCTGGTCATGGTATTTTTGCATTCTAACAAAAATAATGACAAATCTTGTAGCCCTGAACTATCACCTTTCACATTCGCCACTGCCTCATCTTCGCTAAGTAAGCCTCTGCAATCTTGTGCTTATTACCATATTTCCTTTCCAGCAACCTTTTTGCTTCCAGGTAACCAACCTCATCATCCATGTGAATACAACTTTTCACCAAACTGTTGGCTTCACCTCTTGTGTACTGTTCAAGATAGTACAGACGGTCTCTATTGCTTTTGCTCTTATTTTCGATTATGAATTCAAGGCTCGTATGAAAGTAACATACTGAAGCGGGTCTCCAGTAAATGTCTGTAATGTCCGCTTTGGTAGACTCGCTTGTTTATGTTGTTCCACCAGCAGCCTTGTTAAGTTGTCTTGGTTGCGTGCCAAATTTTCTATACTAGTATCTTTATCTTCTTCTTTCACTTCTGTTGTATGTTGCCGTGGCAACATGACTTGTTTTTTCTTCACATCAGGCTCTGGTGACGAAGTTACTCTATGACCATACTTTACTGATGAAGGCCCGTCATGTTCATACTGTTCACTGTACTGTTCTTGACCATACTGACGATACTGTTCATCAATATTTTCATATTTCGTGGCTGACAAATAATGTGGGGGTATTCTGTCCCCTGTACTTTCTGATTCCTCAGGTGCTGCTGCAGGAAACAAGACTTCACTTTGTGGTGGAAAATTGACTTGCATAGTTTTACTGGTTGTTAACATGCTTCTAGGTTGAACTTGTTGACCTAAATCAGCATGTACTTTACCATCAGTAGTCATACCCACTGCTGGCTGGTCTTTAGCAAATCCCGAATCCATGTGAGTGTATTTTGGTCTTGCCCCTGGATTTAGTCCTACAGCACCAATTGTATCTTGTTTAGCTAGGAACTTGCCATCAATTTCTTGACCTTCTCTAGTGTTGTGGTTCAACCACTGCCTCACTGATGTGTTTGTATCTGGTTGAGCTTCTGTGAGGTCATCAAGCACCGATTTTGGTCTACTTCTTAAGCTCTGGGATTTATGTTCATAATCCTCCAATACATCTATTTTAGCTTGCTCTATGTTTATTTCGGGTCTTCATTTCCAACCACTCTCTTTGTTGTTGCAAGTCCCTTGCCCTGGCTTGCATTTCTTGTTCCAAGTCTCTTGCCCTTGCTTGGATATTAAATTCCTCACTTTCTAAAGCTTGTTTTTCCTTCAATGCTTTGGCTCGACATTCTAGTTCAACCTTTCGAGTTGCAGCTTGCAATAATGCATATTCTGTACTTTTTGATAATGCATCACTTTTATAAGATCTTCTGCTTCTTAATTCGAACTGCTTTTTATGACTCGACATGATGTTTTCGATAGTACCAAACGAACTAATTAACTAAACGACGCCGATGCAAGCAACGGTTTAATACTTTTCTAAAGTGAACAACGGTTCACAAATTTATGTGAGAAACTATACGTAGGACCTGTGTAAGGTGTGCTTTGTGAGGCTACATGTGTCGAAACCTGAAATAAATGCGAATGTCAGTATACACGAAACTTCGCTTGAATGCAGGCCCTACGTTGCTTACCGACGGTGGGAGAAAGCTCGATGCACCCGTTTATTGTGTGCCGACAGGCGGGAGTAAGCTCTTTGCGTCCGTTTATTGATAACAAAATACCACAAAACTCTTTTTTAGGTAGAAGTCCTGTGTCAGTGTTGTATGATTCTATGAGTTAATCCTGCATGCACTAGCTGTGCAACTGCATGATTAGTCGTGTCCGTATTTGAGGCGTATATGCCGGCACTTTGCTCCTAAGCTTTCTTTTCATTGTCGTCACGTGTGGGGACGGGTGGGAGTAAACTTGTTACCCCTTTATTAGATATTTATTAAAAAATACCACAAAGCTATTTTTTCAGTAGTAGTCCCGTGTCAGTTTGTGCTTGTGTTGTCGTAAGCGACTCGTGGGAGTGTTAGAAATGTACATGCAGGCACTACTACTGATATCTTTATTTGATTTCTACGATTCGGATTCATAGGCCTTGATAACTTCTTTGAAGTTCTAATCTATAAGCTTCTACCAAGTGTGCATTTATCTACATGCACACTCATTAATATTTGCTATATTCAGTGACGTCTGACATGACTGGAGGCTGTGGTGACTGTCTGTGCCAATGCAATGTTTATGTTTACACTGCTGACACGACCTTAAGCTTTTAGCTATTTTAGGTAAGCTTACAAAACAGACGCTCAACTGAACCTTTATTTGGTAACTATTTACCAACTATAGCATCTTCTTACAGATAATTAATCTTTACAAATGTAGGGGCAAACTTGCTTTGCTCCCTGGTTAGCAGAAGCTTGGTACTAAATAATACAATCTTCGATGACTCGGAACCAACAACAAAAAGTGACACAAATCATCACAAATCCAAGGATACACTTTAGCTGAAACGTATCTTGATGATGTTTATTATCTTCACTTGCTATTCTTCTTCTTGTTCTTGTCACAAATACTAATTATGTTGGTTTAGGTAAAGATTAATTGTGTCTTTACCGAGAGCTTCTACACTACAATACTTCAAAATACAAAATGACAGCCTCCAGTGCCAAATTCGGCACCAAATTACATGTGATTGATGGGCTGCAGGCTATGTTTAGCTTGAATACTTCAAGGGCGCTCATCACATAAACAAACATGCCATAGGAATGCAATGATTAAGGATGCACAACACTTAAACAAACTTTGATTTTGGTAAATGGCATCAACACGCTATATTTGCTCAAACACCTCCAATACATTTTGAGACCGGTGTATGGTGGCGCTGATCAGGTTCTTTAAAGAAAATTCGGACTAGCGGACCTTATTTAGAATTCGGACTAGCGGGCCTTATTTATCATTCGGACTAGCGAACCTTATATAAAATTCGGACTAGCGGACCTTATTTAAGATTCGGACTAGAGCACCTTTTTTTGATTCGGATTAGCGAACCTGATTAACAATTCGGACTAGCGAACCTTTTAATAAATTCGGACTAGCGAATCTTCGGACTAGCGAACCTTCGGACTAGCGAACCTTCGGACTAGCGAACCTTTTTTTTTCGGATTAGCGAACCTTTTTGCGAATTCGGACTAGCGACCGTCACATACTCCATTGAAGTACGTGTTCGGACTAGCGAACCTTCGGACTAGCAAACCTTCGGACTAGCGGTCCTTCGGACTAGCGGGTACTCGCCCTCAGGTACAGTACACAAATAATAAACCAAAACAACAAAAATGTAGTTCTAGTGTATTCTCTTTATTATGTCTAGTACAATGTACTCATAAGTGAGAAAATTGTTAATGTTACTTACACAATACACATTACGCCATTAATTTAGGGGCCCATTTTAATGGCTTTTACGCCAAATGTCTAATATGTGACAAAATCTGGTCCATGGGGGCCAAAAGCGGCAAATTTGGAATTGAGATATAAAGGCAAAAATATGGAGTAAAAAACAATGATATAAATAAGAAAATAGACATCACAAAACTTTAGAACCAAGTATGCTAGACCTTTTTAAGTATACATGTACATGTATATAAGGTGATAGTTATAATAACTCAATTTTCAAAAATTCCTCATTTGGCCCCTGTGGACCAGATTTTGTCACATATAAAATTTGCTACCTCTGAATATGCCATTTAGTCTCGAATTTTGAGATGCTGTGATGGGGCTGTGACAAGCATGGGTACCACTTCCAAGAGTATGGGAGGGAACCCCAGGGAATAGCCTATATTTGTGCACTTTTTGAGGCTTTTCCTGCAAAGTCACTTCAGGCCACTGACATCCCTGTGATTTGACATTTATTTGTGATTTGAGGTACATGTTACCATAAATCCGGCAAAATATCTTTAGATATAAAAACGCATTTTGGTTTTCAGGCCACCTATATTACATTGTAGGTACTATGTAGGAAACAAACTTGAAACTTGTTTTTTTTATTATTATTATTACATGTATTTAGCCTTAAAAAGGTTTGATTTGTTATTATTTAAAATCATTTAAATTTATTTTTGTCATTCCTCTTATTATTTTTCTTGTTTCCTTTTGTTGAAATCTTTAATTTCTTTCTAATTTATATGTTCGTTTGTTTGTTTCTTTCTTTTTCTTCCATTTACTTAAAATTAGCTCTTTAACTTCATTTTTATGTGTTTACATTCTAAACTTCTTTTTTTTTTCAGGGAGAAACAGAGGCTGATAAAAGTTTCAATGATTTGGAAGAAGAAGACATCTCTGGGCTTGCTGCCTTTGCCAAACGATTTGAAGAAAAATATGTAAGCAGTTATGCCCACTGTCTAGTGGAGAAATTATTCTATAGATGAAAATATTGCACAAAAGGCGTTTGAAAATTTAAAAGGGTAGCCAAGATCAGTGAACTGTAGAAGCACTTTTACATAGGGCCCTCTAATTGAATTTAAGTTTTGATAGTAGGGCCTATAATTTGAATCCCCCATTTATCCCATCCGCACATACATTGTACACACCCACAACTAAACCAGAAACTGTGGACAAAACTCAACCTATTCGCTGTCGTAGTGCACGTTAGTAACCATTGGTTACTGATCCAAGCCTGGGCTCATACACCTGTTCCGAATTTTCATATGCCATAGGCTTTGTGTTGTGATCATTTCGATCAGTGGTTCGTAACATAGAAAGCGTGATCCAGTTGACCTGGCAACGGTCATATTGTAACGTGCACTACGACAGCGAATTGAGGATTCTTTTGATGTTTTTACTCTCCCAAGTACGGACCTAATCCTACAATGTGCATGAATCGGCAAATGCAGTCAGTCCATTGAATATATATATTTGTAAGGCATTTATGTACTGCGCACAAAAACTATCCGAACACTTTTAAACAACAGCAATATCTTAAAGACACTAAATCTATAATTTGCAAACTAAAGTACTTCGATATAGAATTTTGTTCTGTGTACTTTGATACCTTATTTAGCATGATGCGATTTTATTCTGCTAAGCTATACTCATTTGAATGACATTGAGTTTTAAAAGTGACAAATTTAGATCCTCCTTCAAGGCAATTTTTGCTACTTTTTGTAGCGGTACAGGTTCAATAAAGTCTAATGGATGAACTCCGCTGTGATCAATATCTGTGTGCTTTGATGGAAAAGTCAATGCAAATTTTTGTCACTTTTGAAAAGCTCTTCCGATTGCTATTTAATTTGAGAAAATAAAGTTGTATCATATCGAAAGAGTTATCAAAATATGCAGAACAAAATTCTCTATCTATCGACTACCATACAATACATGTACTTTATTTTGTAATTTAGTTTTGGCGTCATTAAGAAATGGCTTTTGTTTTGAGTGTTCAGATTCTTTATGTGTGCAGTATATTGGCACTGTAGCACAAACTGTACAGTTGGTGAACACAACTTTCATGTACCAGTATGCTGGAAGTCAGCTTCTGAGTGAAATAGGCTTAATAAAAAAAATGTACATATTTAAGCAATTCATCATGTTAAATGACAAATCATTCTGATCATCAATTTCTCCTCCCCACACAGGGTGCTGGTGACGTGGATGGTAAGAAGAAGAGGCGAGAGAAGCTCGATGACCTGATGGATGTAGGAATGGGTTACGATGAAACAGATCCATTTGTGGATAACTCAGAATGTGTAAGCAGTGTTATAGTATTCTACTCTCCCAAGTAAAAACACAGTACGGTACACAAAATAACAAATATCTAGCAGATACTCCGTTTTTTCATAGCGTAAGCTTTATAGAGGTTGTGCGTAAAATTATTGATTGGCTCCAAACAAAGGATTTGAACCGGTGTCCTTCACCGTAATCATGGCACAGTGCAGTCCATTCAATCAAATGTTGTCATCAACCTATCTGATCATAGTGCATTTATAATTATGTATGTGAAACTAACTCTCACGGTAGATTCCAATCATGCATTGTTGAATGCATTTGAGTAGTCCGCCGTATTTGGTATAATATGTCATATGCACAACCTCTATTGGACTGAGAGGAGTGGCATATAATACAGTGTGTATGTGCCATGGTGCTCCCTTCACAGGGTTAGAATTTTGTTGTGCACAATGCGAGAATCAAATTAAACTTGATTCTTGTCATAATTTGTGGGATTTATTTGATTCTCATCTAATCTTGGCTGAGTATCATATTTACAAGAATCAAATTCACACAGATTTGTTTGTCAATATTCCAATTCACAGATTCTCACCAAAATGATATAGTCCTGCGTTTCAGTTCGTGACGTATACGTGCGCGACGTCAAGTGCGTGCATTGGACCTTGTGCAACATAATATGCGCTGGACGGCTAGCAATACGGTACGCTTAATTTGTAAAAGGAAATCTGAATAACAGTTTAGCCCTGCCTTTTACTTCACTTTTCTACAATTTTGTTATATTCTTCTCACATGAACATGTTATAACTTCCTTCCATCTACTTATCACATAAGAATTGGTTTAATTTTTGTGTCCAGTACGATGAGCTGGTACCATCAGTTCTGACCACACAGCTGGGCGGTTTCTACATCAATCAGGGACAGCTTCATTTCAGGGAAATCTCAGGCTCTGAAGACGACGATGACTTCATACATGCTGCCAAAAGTAGGAAGAAGAAGACATTCAAAACACCCAAGGTAAATATTTAGACAATAGTATCTGTTTTCAGGTCATTGTGTGAAATTGAGGGTACATATTGGACCGAGGCCCAACACAAACCATGACAATTTCATGCAATGACCATAAAACAGATGGTGCAGAGTATTATTGTCATTCATTACCACCATTTTACAAATTTGTTTCATGAAAACGATAGAGTTGAGTGACTATCACTTTTTCCTAGTCGACTAGTCGGCAGCAAATAGTCACGACTACGACTATATAGTCTCGACGATCTGTGGTCAAAATTTTGGGTGCAATTGGAACCAGAGAAATACTAATACATGTACTTACGAAAAAAAAAGTTAAAAATTCTGAGATTTTTTTTCAAAACTGGATAAAGTTGTACATTTGAATTACTGTTGCATCTATTGAACAACCAGGGACATACTAAATTAACATACATTGCTAGCTGTTTAATAAAAGCAAAAGTAATTAAAATGTACAACTTATCCAGCTTTGAAAAAAATTCTCAGAATTTTAAACTTTTTTTTTTTAAAGTAGCAGTATTTATACCCGCATGCGAAGCATGAACGGGTATATTGCCATTCTATGGTTTCTTCTCCTTCTTCTCCTCCTCCATCAAACACATCATTCTGTCAAGGCTAGCGCTAAAACTACAAGGGCCACAGGGCCCATATGTGGCACACTTATGGGCCCTACCTCAGAGATTTATCCTTTGCCCATCTTGGCCCCAGAGGTCAAAGGTCACGGGCCCCAGGGGCCCAAATGTAAAAATACAAAGCATGCCGTTTCTCATCAAATAAAGCAGCCTTAGGGCCCTGAGTTGGTACAATGATAGCCCCAGGGGTACTCTATATACAAGTATACATAAGCCCCACATGTTATATATTATGGGCCCCAGGGCCCCAAATGTTAAAATAAAGGGCAACAGATTGACAAGGCTAGCTATAAAACTACAAGGGCACTAGAGCTCATATGTGGCACATGTATGGGCCCTAAGTTGAAAATTGCCTTTTGCCCATTTTGGCCCCAGATGTTTAATTAAGTCTAGGGGCCCCAGAGGCCCAAATGTTAAAACAAAGGGCCGGTCGTTTCTCAGCAAATAAAGGAGCTACAGGGTTCAGATTTGGTACACTAATAGGTCTTTAGCATTATATTGTTATATGTATATATGAGACCCCATGCGTTACATAATATGGGCCCCAGGGCCCCAAAAGCCAAAACATAGGGCCGGTCGTTATTCAATAAAGAAAGCAGCTACAATGTCCAGCTTGAGTCTGCTGATAGCACTTGAGAATTATATTTCAACATACGCACATGAGCCCCATAAGTCAAATATTATGGGCCCCGGCCCCCAAATGTTAAAGCAAAGGCCCGGCCGTTTTTCATCAAATAAAGCAACTTTAGAGCTCAGAGTTTGTACACAGATTACACCTGAGAATTATATTGTTATATGTACATATGAGCCCCATATGTCACACCATTGGCCCCAGGGCCCAAAAAACGCTAAAACATAGGGCCAGCCGTTACTCAGTAAATAAAGCAGCTACAGTGCCCAGCTTGAGTCTACTGATAGCAATTATACTTCAACATATGTACATGAGCCTCATAAGTCAAATATTATGGGCCCCAGGGGCCCAAATGTTAAAAAAGGGCTGTCCGTTTATCATCAAATAAAGTAGCTTCAGGGCTCAGAGTTTGTACACAGATTGCACCTGAGAATTATATTGTTAATAACACCCATCCCATCCCACCCAATACACGTAGGACTAAACAGATTCACAGACAATAGCGTAATTATAATACAGATAACATAAACGTTACGGCTGTTCCAGTTAAATTGCATACCCATTGGCTGCTCTATTTAATTTACATACTCCCTCTGGAATGGCCACAAAATAGGCTGTTCCATTTAATTTACATACTCCCTCTGAAATGGCTGTTCCATTTAATTTACATACTCCCTCTGGAATAGCTTTCCCTAATCAAATTGCATATTGTGAATTTCAATAGCGTATTATAATAATTATAGATGGTGATTGGAAATACTATGTGTGAAGCGTTAAGACTGTTCCATTTAAATTACATACCTTTGGCTGTTCCATTTAATGTACCGGCTCTCTCCGAAATGGTCCCAACTCCCCCTGGAAACGCCCCAAAATAGGCTGTTCCATTTAATTTACATACTCCCTCTGAAATGGCTGTTCCATTTAATTTACATACTCCCTTTGGAATAGCTTTCCCCTAATCAAATTGCATATTGTGAATTTCAATCCATCAAATTGCATAGCTTCACTGTGAATTTGAGAGACTGACAACAGCAACCTAAGTCCTCAGCAAATAAGGACTGTAAGTTTGTGTAAACCGATAAAATGCGGGTATAGCCGTATTTGTGTACAAATATATAGCCTTCTAGTTCTCTACTCTGCTTCCAACCTCCAATAACAAGTAATTTAGGGTCTATAACTTCTTTAAAAAAAGAAAGAAAAGAAAATATTTTTTTTGTTGAAAATTGTGGTGCATTTTTTAGATTCCAAAATCATGTTTTTATCCGGTGCTTACATGACGACAAGTATGCGGGCTTACTTAGGGTGATTACATGCGCTAATTGAATACCTGAGTGGAAGAAGGGCCCAACTCCATCAAAACTGATTTCGAGATATTAAGAAAAAACTTAATATTTGGAAAAGTTTTATAGACAGAATGTTTTCATCTTCAGGGGACCATTAATACATGAACATACAATATTACATACATTCAAAATTAAATATGACGTTTCCATGGCAACGGTACAGGTCTTAATACAAGCTGGAGTTGGGCCCTTCTTCCACTAACATACTGAAAGGGCCAGTTCCGTGTTATAAATAGCTACAGAAATTAGGTATTCACCATTAATTGCACAAGTAGAACTCATGTACTAGTATTATGTTAGCAAAAAAAGTTTATAGTAGTGAAAAGCAGATTTCATGGATGAACAAAATTCCGCTTTAACCCTATATTAATTTGTGGAAGAAGGGCCCAACTCCACGGATTTGGGCCTTTCTTCCATGAAAACCATGAGGAAGTGTACATGGACGACTATTTAGAGAGTGGATTTTGGCTCATCTTTCACACATAAGGAAGAACAGTCTGCTGGCAATAAAATGCTGGGACTAATTCATTTTTGTAAAAAATTGGAGTTGGGCCCTTCTTCCACTCAGGTATTCAATTATGTGTGTTTGTTGCCCATTAAGAAATGATACACAAAACGTGCGTTATTTATGTTTAGACAGTATTTATTGTGGGACATGAGAGCACATCAGACATATCAAATTGCATTCTGAATACGAAGAATGTCTTTCTGATATCAAATAATTTTCATTTTTGAAATTCACGATATAATACAAATTTTATGACAAATTATCAAAATTTGATATTTTTCACATTTTTGATATATAACAGTCCTCGAAGTAAATTTTATAAATCTATAAGGTCGCATGTCATAAGTTGGGTATGCAAAAAGGGTGGAGGGATTACACTTTTCTGAAAATTGCGATACACAATTGATTGGCTTTCCGTAACCCCATATCCTACAGCAGTGGTTGATACCTCATTTTAAGCCTAATTTTATACTCTTTCAGTCTACTGAAGCATATAATTATACATCATTCAGTAAAAAAATCACATCAGTTGAAATGAAAAATGCCAGGGGTGGAGGAGCAGGCGGATGTGGAGCAGGCGGATGCGGGAGTGTGTGCATAGGGCCTATGTGAAAATTCACATGTCAGCATGTCAAAACTACTGGTTACTTTTTCAAATCTAGTGAGGGAATGATGTATTGACAGCTTTGAATGTTGAATTTATACAACTAAAACAATTACCGACTACTTAAGGTGGCACTACACCCCATGATATATTTTAAGACTAATTTTGCATTTTTCTCAAAAAATAACTACACACTGGTAAAAAAAAGTTATGTATATTATAGGGGCCAGGAATCCACCTCACTGAAATTTCAGTGATTCAAGACAAGTGATTCATCTAAATATGTCAAGAAATGAGGTACATTCTACCGGTACCTCTTTTCTTATCATAAATAACGTACTGCTTGTATTGAGTCACTGAAATTCCAGTGCAGTAACTGGATTCCTTGCCCTATAATATACATAACTTTGTTACCAGTGTGTTGTTATTTTTTGAGAAAAATGCAAAAATAGACACAAATTTATCAAGGGGTGTAGTACCACCTTAAAGGGTATTATGTTCCATTTTTTTTTTTCAATTTTAATGAAATCCTAGTTGAATTTCAGTATTTTAGCAACATGATAATGTACGTTTCTCTTCTTGTCTCGCTATTTACTCGTAAAAAGGTCATTGACCTTCACAATGTAATTAACATACGTACAATTATTTCAAATAGTTCATTTGAAGCATTGATGTATTGAGAACATATCCTCAAAATCTGATGACATTCTTGTATAAAATAAAAATTTTAGAGTCATTTTTATAATTGAGGTCCGATTTGAGAAAAATGCATTTGAAAATTGAGATTTACATAGACACCTGTGTATTAATTAATTAGTAATTAAGCATTATCTCAAAAATTAAGTATGTGTTAAGGTTAAAAATTGTGTTGATTATTAGAGGTTGTCAATATATACAACATACCAAAAAATAAATTTTTTGTCATTTTTGACCATGTAATGGAAATTGTACCCAACTTATGACATGCGACCATAAATGACATTCTTAAAGTGTATGTAGCTGGGAGGAAAAGCCGACGATCAATTGAAAATTTTGACCTTTCATATTGAAGATATGGATTTTTTTCCCAAAAAGACCTAATTTGTTTTGGTGTTTTGGAAAAAGAAAATCCATATCTTCAATACGAAAGATCAAAATTTTCAATTGATCATCGGGTTTTCATCCCACCTACATACACTTAAGAATAAATCATCAGATTTATAAACTTTACTTCAAGTACTGTTAAAATATCAAAAATATCAATTTTTAATCATTTGCCATAAAATGTGTATTACATTGCGAATTTCAAAATATCAAAATTATTTGATATCAGAAGGACATTCTTCGTATTCAGAATGCAATTCGATATGTCTGATGTGCTCTAATGTCCCACAATAAATACTGTCCAAACGTTCATACCCCAGCCCTTTATAATGGCCTACAATTTGCATCCGCATGTTTACAAACAAAAATACATGTATGATTGGATCACATGTGTCATGTATAAATTGAACAGTACTATTTTCGTAGTGTAATTAAGACGGTTCACATTTAATTTTATATCACTAAATATGTTTATTGTTTACATTTCAAGAATATTTAAACATTTGTCAACATAACACTGAGTTTTGCCATGATATTTGGGCCAATCCATGTCAATTCAACAGAGGCCTCCACATTGACCCTCTTGGAATTAGCTGATATGCTCATGATGTGTTCCCAATATGCCAAAATGAAGAAATCCGGTGGAAAAAAAATCACCTTTTTTCCCCTTCAATATTTGGGGGTCATTTTGTCACATAAACTAATGAAAGGAAGACCCCAATTATATCAATTATGTTTGACCCATATGTCCTCTTCACATTTTGGGGATATAAGGAAAAAAATACGTATCGTTTCTCCGCAGGGGGTAATTAAAAAAGCATTTTATCACATTTACTGAACAGCACCCTCAAATTTGAGATTTTCCATTTTTGGCCCTATTTTAAGGGGAAATTTGGATCTGTGGCACTCCATCTATTACTCTACTTTTTCATGGTTTTAGTAAAGCAGGCAGTCTATTTTCAAAATCTATAGTGCTTTGTTTGTATATTTTTTGATGATACGGCGACCACCCAGATTGCCGAAAAGCATGCAATTTCCCCATATCTCAGAGATTACAGGATTTATTATGGGTTTCCCATTGCCTGTAACTTTATCAAACTGACTCAGAAAAGTTTTATATTGAAGGAAATGGTAATCTACCATAAGAGGTTTGGATTGCTGTGAAAACAAGCGGTCACAAATTCTATAACATTAATGAAAAGCGCCCTCAAAGTTGAGATCTTATCAATCAAATTGAATTTCATGGGATTTCACTGACCAATTTAGTAATATTGCACTAATTGTTTTCGTTCTTTTCTGTGTGAAAAGAGATCACATGTGAGACTACTTTTAATAATTATAGTCACAAAAATGATATTTAGCCCATATGACTTATAGCAAGCCGAAAATGGCCAAAAATTGAGACGATTTTTCACAAAATTATCAAATTTGGACAGCGCCAAAGTCAACAAAATTTTTTTTGCCCAATACTATCATAGATAAGTTTAGAAACCTCTAAAACACATAAAAACATTCAATGGAGGTCATATAAGGTGTCATACAGAATATGTTTTTTATGTGTTTTAGAGGCTTCTAAACTCATCTATGATAGTTAATTGAAACATTTTTTTTTTGACTTGGGCCAAATTTGGTTAATTTGTGGAAAATCGTCTCATTTTCGGCCAATTTCGGCTCGCTATTGGTAATATTAATGGGCTAAATATCAATTTTGTGACTACTGTTATTAAAATTAGTCTCAAATGTGTTCTCTTTTCACAAACAAAAGAAGGAAAACAATTAGTGCAATATTACTAAATTGGCCATTGAAATCCCATGAAATTCAATTTGATTGATAAAATCTCAACTTTGAGGGCGCTTTTCATAAATGTTATAGACTTTGTGACCGCTTGTTTTCACAGCAATCCAAACCTCTCATGGTAGATTACCAATTCCTTCAACATAAAACTTTTCTGACTCATTTTGATAAAGTTACAGACAATGGAAAACCCATAATAGGCCCTATATTCTCTGTGATATGGGGAAATTGCATGTTTTTCATCGATTTCGGAGGCCTAAAAATCAATTTAAGTCAAAAATATACAAACAAAGCACTATAGATTTGGAAAATAGACTGCCTGCTTTACTAAAACCATGAAAAAGTAGAGTAATAGATGGAGTGCCACAGGCCCAAATTTCCTCTTAAAATAGGGCCAAAAATGGAAAATCTCAACTTTGAGGGCACTGTTCATCTAAATGAAGCACTTCAGCATTTTTTTTTCTTCGTAACTCTCGAGTACTCCCACTGGGCTCTAGCCTGCCACAAAAAATAACTTTAACAAGCACTTCTTTAATAGGGTTAAAGCACCATGAAAGTACCAACTTAAATTACTAAATGTGATAAAACGCTTTTTCAATTACCCCCTGCGTAGAAACGATGTGTATTTTTTCCCCTTTTATCCCGTAAATGTGAAGAGGACATATGGGTCAAACAT
This sequence comes from Amphiura filiformis, assembly GCF_039555335.1. Lineage (NCBI taxonomy): Eukaryota > Metazoa > Echinodermata > Ophiuroidea > Amphilepidida > Amphiuridae > Amphiura > Amphiura filiformis. Next base: position 48,683,474 of record NC_092636.1, on the reverse strand, counting down.
AATTAATATAATTGGGGTCTTTCTTTCATTAATTTATGTGACAAAATGACCCCCAAATATTGAAGGGGTAAAAAGGTCCATAACAATGGCAATTTTGGTGGTTACTAGGTGGGGCTGTTCCTTAGCAACCAAAATATTTGTGATTTTTTTTCCGCCGCATTTCTTCATTTTGGCATATTGGGAACACATCATGAGCATATCAGCCAATTCCAAGAGGGTCAATGTGGAACTTGCTGAAAATCCTGTTGATTTGATATGGCCTGACCCATTTGATAATAATGATAATTTACCTATTTATAACTAAATTGGTGAATTTAGGAAGTAACATTCTGCAGGGTCTTAGCTAGGATTCGACAAGTGCCCGTCATTTTCACCTAAAACTGCCTGTCCAAAATTTGACCCTGAAAACATAAACCAGACCTCTTTCCCCTTCTGGGGGTTCAGTCAGTTAGGTATATAGCCTTATTTATTATTAGTCTGGCCTTGTTTTGAGTTCACAGAACTTACTCAGCATTATTTTCAGAGTTTAGCATATATCACAGTCATTAATTTTGCCTGAAGCAAAATGATGGGCGGACGTATTCAGAGTGATATAACCCTGCATGTTCTGTGGATCAAATGTAATATCATCTCCTAAATTTATAAATAACAATAGAGAGAGACCAACTGACATAGAATGTCCTTTTTTGTCATTACATTTTCATCAATTGCAGAAGAAACGGAAATCTTCATTTGAAGAAAGGGAAAGAAAAAGAAGGAAACAGGAGAAAAAAGCTAAAAAACAACTTCAAAAACAGTTTGGGTAAGTCATCAACCCAGTGATTACTGTATGTCCTTTTTGTCTCCCTGAACTTTGTTCAGGATGGGACTTAGTAATCACTATTTCTGTCTGTCCGTGTGGATGTGTGTGTGGATGTATGTGTGTCCGTCCGGAGCTGTATCTGGGGAACCGTAAGACTTACGGCGACGCTACTTGGTGGGAGGAAGGGTATCCAAGTTTGCTCCGTAACCTAATGTTTTCGGGGAAAAATATGCAAATTAACATAGCTAATTTGCATAATTTAGGCAAAAATCAGCGCAAATTGATAGCGGAGTTTGTGGACAGACTATCTCAAGATCCGTCAGGCGCATGGTAACGAAACCTGGTGGCAGCTATGATACACATCTGCTGATCACCTGATTAGTTTTTCGCGAAAAGTATGCGCATTTAGTTGTTAATTTGCATAATTTATGCGGAACGATTCTACAAATATGGTTGGAAATCTGAAGAAATCCGCCTTGTGGAGCTGTATCTGGGGGATTCGTAAGATCCCTAAGCCCTATGATGATGATGAAACGTGGTAGGGGGTAGTATGACCAGAGGATCTCAACCCGATTCGATTTTCAGCGCAAAATATGGTAATTAAGTACCTAATTTGCATAATTTATGCATAAAATGCAAAAAGCTATTTTCTCGGAGACTAGGGGTCGCACGTTCTTCAAACTTGATGGGTGGGTGCATCTTCACCCCAGTCAGAACAAGTTTGTATTGGTTAGTGCGTCAAGGTCACCCAAGGTCATCCAGGGGTAATCTGAGGTCAAATGACTAAAAACTGTCGTATCGGCACGAAACTTGGTGGGTGCGGTCAGCATAATGTGGTAGGGAGTAGTATGACCAGAGGGTGCACACTAGTACCCCCCCCCCCCCCATGTGGCCCCTCCCACACACTCAAAGTTGAGGGGGGGGTCAAAAATGTAATGAAATATTTTTTTTATATTGCGCATTACATATATCAATTTCGGTCATGTAGGCCAAGTCATTAAAAAAAAAAAAGACTTTGAAGAATGTCTCTCATGTACAAAAGTATAGGAAACTGAACATTTAAAACCACCTTTTTAGGGTGAAGGAAGCATTTTTCAAAAAATGTCTAAAACAGGTTTTATGTCAAAAATGGTCTATCATACAATGTAGTCTTCATGCACACTAGCACCCCCCCCCCCCCATGTGGCCCCCTCCCACACACTCGAAGTTGAGGGGGGTTCAAAAATTTAATGAAATATTGTTTTTCTATTGCGCATTATATATATCAATTTCGGTCATGTAGGCCAAGTTATTAGGCCAAAAAAAGACTTTGAAGAATGTCTCTCATGTACAAAAGGATAGGAAACTGAACATTTAAAACCACCTTTTTAGGGTGAAGGAAGCATTTTTTCAAAAAAATGTCTGAAACTGGTTTTTATGTCAAAAATGTCTCTTTTGGGGTGCTACATCGAGTCAAATGTTCGGAAGATTATTTCGGGGTCATCTGAGGTCACGCAGGGGTCATCTGAGGTCAAATTACTAAAAACTGTCGTATGGGCATGAAACTTGGTGGGTACAATCAACATTTAGAGTCAAATGTTTGGAAGATTATTTCGGGGTCATCCGAGGTCACCCAGGGGTCATCTAAGGTCAAATTACTAAAAACTGTCGTATGGGCATGAAACTTGGTGGGTACAATCAACATTTAGAGTCAAAGTTTCAGGAAGGTTATTTAGGGGTCATCCAAGGTCACCCAGGGGTCATCTGAGGTCAAATTACTAAAAACTGTCGTATGGGCATGAAACTTGGTGGGTACAATCAACATTTAGAGTCAAATGTTAGGAAGATTATTTCGGGTCATCCGAGGTCGCCCAGGGTCATCTAAGGTCAAATTACTAAAACTGTCGTATGGGCATGAAACTTGGTGGGTACAATCAACATTTAGAGTCAAATGTTCGGAAGATTATTTCGGGGTCATCCGAGGTCACCCAGGAGTCATCTAAGGTCAAACTATTAAAAACTGTCGTATGGGCATGAAACTTGGTGGGTACAGTCAACATTTAGAGTCAAATGTTAGGAAGATTATTTCGGGGTCATCCGAGGTCACCCAGGGGTCATCTGAGGTCAGATTACTAAAACTGTCGTATGGGCATGAAACTTGGTGGGTACAGTCAACATTTAGAGTAAAATGTTCGGAAGATTATTTCGGGGTCATCCGAGGTCACCCAGGGGTCATCAGAGGTCAAATTACTAAAAACTGTCGTATGGGCATGAAACTTGGTGGGTACAGTCAACATTTGGAGTAAAATTTTCGGAAGGTTATTTCGGGTTCATCCGAGGTCACCCAAGGGTCATCTGAGGTCAAATTACTAAAACTGTCATATGGGCATGAAACTTGGTGGGTACAGTCAACATTTAGAGTCAAAGTTTCAGAAGGTAATTTCGGGGTCATCCAAGGTCACACAGGGGTCATCTGAGGTCACATTACTAAAAACTGTCATATGGGCATGAAACTTGGTGGGTACAGTCAACATTTAGAGTCAAAGTTTCGGAAGGTAATTTAGGGGTCATCCAAGGTCACCCAGGGGTCATCTGAGGTCAAATTACTAAAAACTCGTATGGGCATGACACTTAGTGGTTACAGTCAACATTAAGAGTCAAATTTTTGGAAGGGCATTTCGGGGTCACCCAGGGGTCATCTGAGGTCAAATTACTAAAACTGTCGTATGGGCATGAAACTTGGTGGGTACAGTCAACATTTAGCCAAATTTTGAAAGGTCATTTTTGGGTCATCCAAGGTCACCCAGGGGTCATCTGAGGTCAAATTACTTGAAACTGTTATATGGGCATGAAACTTGGTGGGTACAGTCAACATTTAGAGTCATGTTTTTGGAAAGTCATTTCGGGGTCATCCAAGGTCACTCAGGGGTCATCTGAGGTCACATTACTAAAAACTGTCGTATGGGCATGACACTAAGTGGTCACTGTCAACATTAAGAGTCAAATTTTTGGAAGGGCATTTCGGGGTCACCCAGGGGTCATCTGAGGTCAAATTATTAAAAACTGTTGTATGGGCATGAAACTTGGTGGGTACAGTCAACATTTAGAGCCAATTTTTTGGAAGGTCATTTTGGGATCATCGAAGGTCATCCATGGGCATGACACCTGGTGGTTACAGTCAACATTTAAAGTCAATTTTTGGAAGGTCATTTCAGGGACATCTGAGGTCACCCATGGGTCATCTGTGGTCAAATTTCTAAAAACTGTCACAGGGGCATGAAACTTGGTGGGTACAGTCATCATTTAGAGCCAAATTTTTGGACAGTCATTGCAAGGTCATCTGAGGTCACTCAGAGGTCATCTGAAGTCAAATGACTAAAAACTGTTGTATGGGCATGACATGTACAGTCAACATTTAGAGCCCAATTTTTGGAAGGTCATTTTGGGGTCAGTAGGGGTCATCTGAGGTCAAATTAGTAAAAATTGTCGGATGGGCATGAGACTTGGTGGGTACAGTCACCATCAGCCAGGTAATTGTGCCCAGCCGAGACCCACCAAAATTTAGGGATCAAAGGTCAAATTCAATCTTGGTCCAATCAAGCTCAAATTGAACAGGCAAATCGCCATGGGTTGTTGTAGGTTCATTTACTTCTACCAAAAGTAATCGTAAAAGCAGGCGATCACGAAAGCAGGCGAGACTCGTGGTTCGAGAACCGCCTTTGTAATGTTTCAATGCTACATCAGCAGTTTATTAACAGATCAAAAACAGTTGTTGAGTGATCAGACAAGACAAGTCAATGAGATGATGTATTGCACAAGGGTCACTGCTCATTAATGCAGACAGTGGCTTAGCCACTTGGTTGCACATAATGGCCGTCAGTACACAAAGGGCCTTGGTAAAAAAAAATGGGGTCAATAATAGACAAATTTGTGTGCATTGCTAAATGCATTGTTAAGAAATAAGAGTACATATAGCCCAAATACTTCAAATCTTGCATATGACCAGGCTGCAAAATAACCGAAGGCATTTGCCTTCAGTGCCCCTACCAGTTGCCTTGATTGCCTATTAATTGTTGCTATTCTTTAACATATAATTGCCTTGTAAAATAGATGTGCCCTTTCAAAATTGCCTTGAAATGGGTGCCCTTCAGAATCCTTATTTTGCAGCCTGCATATGACCCTTCCGTTTTTGTTGCCTATATATTGATGTTGCCACATTGAATGATTGATATAGAAACATAAAAGCAAGTTGAAAGTGTTTAGGAAAATTTTGCTTCCCCCCTCCACGCCCCACTTTTTAGATTCTTTAGAGCACTGGGCAAAAAAAAAAAAAAAGAATTAACAATTTACAACATCAGTTGGCAAAAAAATGGCGTCTGTACATTTACAAGTTGCGTTCCCCCCTTCCCCCCCCCCAAATCCAGCTAGATGCATTCACCTAGATGCATCCATCTCTAAGGAAAAAATTCAGTTTGCAAACTTTGCATGTATGTTAAGTGCAATTTTATACACATAAACAGACACATTTTATATTATTATCGCATATTTGATCCACAGATCTAAGAAGAAGAAAGTCTCAGGGTCACCAACAGTGGCTGAACTCTTGAAGAAGCGTCAACTGCTGCCCGGCGCTAGCAAATCATCTACCTCATCAGGCAAACTCCTCAACGGCAATGCTTCCAACAAGGACAATATGGATCCACTGGACCAAATCGATCCCTCGCTAGATCTAGGCATCTCAGACTTCAAGATGGATAGCGACATGGCCAAGGTCATGGAGGAGGCACTGGCCAGCATCCAGGACGGCGATACCCTCGGCGGAGACGAGGACAGCATGGGGAACGGCAATGTGGTCATGGATGATGCAGAACAACCATACGTAAAATGTCCAGAAAATATACCTCGAGAACTGATGACAGATGTGGAGAAAATCAAAGATGTACGATTGGGTTTATTTGTTTGTTTTGTTTGTTTGTTTGTTTGTTTGTTTGTTTGTTTGTTTATTTATTTATTTATTTATTTATTTATTTATTTATTTATTTATTTATTTATTTATTTATTTATTTATTTATTTATTTATTTATTTATTTATTATTTATTTATTTTAATCATATTTATGCAGGGTAGCCCAATTCAGCAAAATAGTCTAAAATGGGGCCCTGCTATACATTTTATAAAAAAACTTAAAAATTAACAATTATCAACATGCAATTTATACAACTATTAGATGCAAATTAAAATACAAAAATATATACAATTTAAGTAAGTGAAAATGTATCATTTACAATTACCAGTACATGGTCAAAATTTTAAGATTTTAAATTAAAGTCTGTGAGGATTTCATGCTCGTACTAAAATTGGCATTTAATTGTTTTGAATTAGTGATTAACAATTGAACAAAACATTGAAAACTGATGACATACCCTGAACATCATAATTGTGATGAAGTGCAATGTGATAAATTCTCATACAATAGGTGCATTATTTTCATACAATTGGTGCCAAAAACGTGGGGTTAGTCAACTGCAAACATATTTATATCATTATTGTCATAGCGCAATTCAAAAATAACTTAACATACACTTTCTTGTCAGTTACGATTTTTTACATCCATGACCCAATTTGCATCTGTTTCATTGATCTGGGTTGATGCACAGTTTGTTTTGTATTTGGCCCATTTCACGGTTAGGCGCCACTTTTTGATTTTCAACATATCTGGCCTGGTGTGTAAAAAATAATGGGGTTACAGAATTGACTGTTGGTGATTTTTCATTGTCTCTGTATGGCCTACCTCCACTAGCTTAATCGGCCTTTCTGCTTTTATCTTTCAGGGCGCACAGGGGTAAGAAGTGGTCAAAAACCACATTTTACTAGCAACCTGGAAACAGACATTTATTTTCCAATGCTGCCACTTTTAACTATGTTGAGCCTACCAGCTGCTTTTGTTGTTTTTATGTAGTGAACAAGTTGCACTATACAGCCATACATGAACAAAGTAGTAGTTGTCAGTTAAACTAGCATGAGAACCATTTAAATTTCTGAATTCGGATGTGACATTTTCCGTTCACATCTATGTACCTTATTCAATGTGGAATAGATCAACTAATAATTTACATGAATGGCAAACTAGTGTGTTTTAGTAAAGTTCAGAGTCTTGTTACTATTTGTTGAACAAATTACACTTGTTGCTCTTAATATGTAGATACAGCGATATTTTGAATTTTGCCAACAAATTCCGTTCACAGTTTTGTCACATCCGATTAATTTTCCAAATAGTATAATTTATTAACAAATAAGTGGCAGAATTTTTTCTCCTTGATTTTTAAAAATCTCCTGCTACAAGCTATCTAATGACACCATTTAATGAAAACTCCTTCATCAACTTAGCTTACAGATGTCATTTCAAAGTTTCCGTTCACATGTGTCACATCCATGGTACCTGTCACATCCAAAATAGTTTCTTCAAAGAACTAAGACAGGAATGGGACTAGGATGCCAGTTTGAAGTTATTTCATTACAGGTTTGTGGGGGATCAAAAGGCACAACAAATCTTTAATTGTGACAGGGGACTCAAAAGCTTCAATTTCCGTTCACATGTCACATCCTCAAAATTAGTAGTTTTTAGGTCAAAATACTTAAACAACATGATATTTGACTTTCTAAAATAGGTTTATTATTTCATGCATGTCACATATGATTATTTCATGGCTTTGTTGATTGTCTTTAGGGGACAGTTTTGTATAAAATTTACAGAAGCGGATGTGACATTTTCAATTGTGAACGGAATATTTCAGTATTATAAACATTTTGCTTGTCAAAAATATAAAGGGTCAGGAAAAACATTTTAGCATTGCTCAATTCAATAGAATCTCACAAAATATATGTGTTAGAAGTGCTTAAAGCTTATATTTTTGACAAGCAAACTCTTTGTAATAATGAAATATTCTGTTCACAATTGAAAATGTCACATCCGCTTCTATAAATGGTAAACAATGTTTTAAAATGAACACTAACACAGGTTGATATGTTTCAGTATATCCCATTTAATTTACTGGGGGTGTGAAAACTTGTTGAAGCATTATTTTCTGATATATACTCTGCTTTACAGTGTGTGGTTTCCGTTCACATTGACATCAGTCACATCCAAAATTGAACAAACATCAGAATCTTGAATTTGACCTGTGTTTTCAAACTGGCTGATATTATTTGTGAACATTACCCATATTATGACCTTCAAAGCTGTGGAATATCAGAGTCATTCCTTGATTATTAAAATTGTTGAGTAAACCTTTTCATGTCAATTTCCCTTTTTACCACAAAAATTACATTTAAGTGGCCATAAATTTGTCATTACACAACAAAAGTTGCCCAAATTTGGTCAGAAGAGAGCCTATGACACACTTGTTTATTTTAAATATCTATTATATATGTATTGGACAGTCAAAGTATAAATATTCACTTCTCAATATTTATCCAATTTGTTTAAAAATTACATAACGTGAGATAATAAATCATAATTTTCTTCAAGAAGTAGAGAGATTTAAGCTGGGAAATGATATTTTTATGAAAATCTGGTCTAATTTGGAAAAGAAAACCCCCATTAAATGAAATTTAATCCATTTTGAAAATTTCGAGTTTTTTTCACCAAAAGTGGCGCCTAACCGTGAAATGGGCCATTTACTACACTGCCTTCCCGAGAAGTACATCATTTTTTGCTCTGCTTGATGCGAGCTTCCTGTTAATGAGCGACATTCATGAGCGCTGCTCTTTGCTGACGATCACTTTGTGACACGTAATCGGACAATCAGATTATTGGTTTGTTGTTATGATTGTCAAACGAATTGAATCAGCCAATCAACACTCCACTTCCGTGTTTATGCTGTGTACACTCTCAAAATGTAAGTGAGTGCTGTTCTTCTCTGCCAGCAAGTGTAGGTTTTAAACTGACTATACAAGTCACATGTAAGACAATTTTTGTTGCAATGATAATTATTCAAATGTTGTATTGCTTATATTGCAGGCTGCAAGGAAATCAGCTGAAGGAAAGTGTAAATTCTTCACACCGTCTGTTAACCAGCTCCTACTCAGGTAAGGCCAAAAAATTAAAATTGTTTGGTTACCCTGGAGTCAGAAGTTTTCCGTTTTACAGAAAACTCTAGGTTACCCCCATTGTTCAAGTCTTAATAAATTTATTGAGTTTTCAAACGCATATCATTTAATTCAGTAATGTTCATACAAAATGCATAAAAAATTGTACAAATTTCCTTACAGAACCACACCTCACCAGTACGGGATGGGACAATTGTATTTCATTGTGTTGTTCCCTTGACTGTTAAAAATAAACAAGCAAACAAACATGCATACAAACAAACAAACATAGTATTTGATAACAAACTTTTTCAAAATAAAAAATGTAGGATCAGAAACTGACAATCCTGATTTGCATTCTTCCTGTGTTATCATGGTGCTGACTAACATGTTTTTTAAAATGTCAAATTAAAACATGTACTTGATAAGTGTCGTTTATGATCAATTGTTAATTTTGTTTGGTTTTTTGTTTACTTTTTAACGGTCAAAGGGAATAAAATAAGGAAATATTGGCATAAAATAGATTTGTCCCATACTACATTTGTAGTGTAAAGAGACAGCACACATGGTATTATTGTAAATACACTCCCAATATATGGGTCTTGGATTTCTGTACTGGAAGTCAGTTTGGCCATAATTCCTTCCACAATACAATATATGGGTGCTAACAGTGTGTCCGTTAGCACCCCACACAAGTGCGATTAGCTGAACGTACAGTACGTGTGCGACGTATGATATGGGTTTTTCCAGGATACCCAATGACAGGGTAATTTCGGTAGAGAAATCCAGGATCAACGTATTGGATAAGAGCATTAACGCTCAACAGATTTAGCCTTAACGGTTGATTTCAATGAATTCTACTTCATACAGAATTGAGTTACAAACGCGAGATTTGACATGTGGTAAACGATCCAATCTGTACAGTCACATGGCCGCAAATCTACCGTGTGGCAAGGAGACGCTTTTGAAACGAGCAAAGAAACTACGACTAGGTGCACAAGATGTCAACGTCAAGGAACCGCTGCAGAAATTAAGAGAAGGTATATGTAAATTAGGTTGTTTGGTGACAAATAAAAAACAAACCTACTGCACATTTCAAGTACGGCCAGGCATTGTTACACTTAAAATGAGTCTGGACTCCCAATAGCCCAGTGTGTAACACTACATGGTACATGTAAATCTGCTATATTGGTATGTCACACATAGAGACCAAAATAGTGTACCTCTGGCATTTATCTGCAGAATCCTGAAATCAAACAATAATTTAAATCTTGTTGATTTGTTTTTATTAGTTTTATTTTTGATTTGTTTTTATTAATTTTATTTTTTCCTTGGTTTTTTACAAATAACTGACCCTAAAAATGACCAAAATCTGTATAAGTTGGCAAACATTTCACCAAGCCAGGCAAAATCAGTCAACACCCGGCCCCCAAAATGGCACATGTGTGTGGCCACAACAAGAAAAAACAGGCAAAATCTGGGTCTGTCAGGCCCGTAGATGGGTTTGTTTGTTTGTTTTGGGGTGTTTTTTTTTGGGGGGGGGTCCAAAATGAGTAGTGCTCATCAGACAGAGTACCAATACCTGTCACCAGTGTTACTGTTTGAAATAATAAATTAATTAATGTATACATCACATTGTTACTTTATATGAGAGTATATTGATTTATCTATTTTGCATATCCATTTGAAAATCAAAATTAGGGACATTACATAGCCAGCATTACATTACATCCCAGCACACACAAATTGTGCCAGTAATAGAAGGCTTAGACTTTTGAAAGTCTATGATTCCAGAAAGTACTTGATTTTAATATCTTAAAAAAGTCCTGTATGTGGATAATTGATTCCAATTGACATGTACAAACGATGTAATTCTTAAACTTAAACATGTTCATATACTTTTTTAACCACAGCAATAGCTAAAGTAATGCCAGAAAACATCCAGAGACACCAAGAGGAATGTCAGACTCATGCTTTAGAAAAGGCTAATAGGTAAGAATGTGTTTGGTTTTGCTACAAGTAGTAAATGAATTGTGCATTTTTTTAAACTAAAGGAATGCATTGCATGAACAAAGATGAATGATGGTATTGAGTAAAGTGGCAAGTTTTCTGTGTCACAGAAAAATGGAATTTAAGAAAAAAACAGAAAACACAGAAATTCTCGGAAAACTTGAGAAAAATAAAAATGCAGAAAAATTTATGAGAATGTGATCTTAAAAATAATGAAATGAAGTCTGTCTTCAAAGATATCAACTAAAAAAAAGTAATATATTAATGATTGAAGTAAATTAGACCATAATTCATCCTTTTGGGGTTCAGTTGCTTTGAAAATGAAGTTTAATTAAGTAGGCAAACTATGGTCAAACACAGTGGTTCAGATGAGGTAATTTTTTCCCTTGCTCTGGCCTATGTAAACTGTTGCCAGTGTTTACGCGAATCCACATGGATTTGTGCTATGTGGATTCATGCTATTGATGTTTTACAAGAATCTTTGTGTGAATCGATTTGTGGATTCGCTTCAGATTTCTGAGCCCAAGGCCCAACCGGCGGTTCTGAAATGCAGTCGACCAGCGGTTGGGATTTGAAGCCATCCCAAATCATATTTTTGAGTTTGTAACATTCAAGTGATTGACAATTTCACATCTTATGCTCTTGCAGGAGTATAGAAGGAAAAGAGGAAGGCAGGGGTTCAGATGAAGATGATGACAGGAAGTCCAAGCAAGGAAATTTTGGGCCAAGGAAGAAATTCCAGTGGACCGATGAAATAAGGTGGGTACAGATTCCAGAAGATGATTCCAGAAGAAGTCATGGGATTTGTTGCGACAGTCTCGAATCGGGCAATTGCTCAGTAAAAGCCTATTCAGCAATTTTCTATAGAAAATATTTTCGTCTACCTGCACCGCCAAACAATCAACAATTATATATAGGCCGATTTTGGTCGCAATTTATCATGTTAATTGCATAAAACATAACAAGTAACAGAAGAAATAAACAAATGAGCAAAACATATTTGGAGTTAAATTTGAGTGGTCCAATGAGAAAAACTTTTTTTTGATACCAAAATCTCAGGTTTGACGAGGTAAAGTGAGGGATGAGTCTGTCAATCAGTTCACACACCTTCAAATGTTGTATTAAGTTCTGATACGTGTATTATGAACTCCACAACTTGATGATGGAAAGTGGAGGATGAGGCTGTTGATCAGGTCGCCCACCTTTTAAGTACAAAAGTTTTTTTCAGATCATGCTATGTGTATTGTGACCTCCATGGTACAAATTCTTGCATATACTTGGATGAATTTTAACATCTGTGCGATATTTTGTTTTAGGAAATTACTATGTGAAGTCGTGAGCATCAAAGTGAAGACATTTGCAGTTATTAAGAGTCGTTCACAGTCGGCGGAGGAGTTTGTACGAACGTTTCTGGATGACGAGGTGAAACCACTATGGCCTCAGGGTTGGATACAGACAAGGTAAAGAAGTGATGCATGCTGGGAAGGAAAATGGCTCAAATTTGCGGGTGACAAATTCTATAGCTTTTGAGCCCTTTTCATTCCCAGCATGCATAACGTTTGCCCATCGATCTTGATCAGCAATATAGTAGAAACAAACAATGGTTATTACTTGTGTCACAATTTTCAAGATGGGCAAAAAAATGTAGCCATTATTTATTTAACAGCAGGGGTGTGATTTGTCTGGATTTTTTGTGGCTAAAATCTGCACAATTTTATTGATTTTCAGCCTGTTTTAGGGTATCTTTTCCCAATTGCATGTAGTCTACTGTAGTAGACCACTTTAATTTATCATCCCCTAAAAAATTAATCCCTCTGACCATGGAAAATCAATCCTGGTCTGATCCAACAGCTCGGCCATCCATGAGAAAAGTGGTCTACTATATTTAGAATACACAATGAACTATGCACTCTAATACTGGGTATATGACGTTACCTCATTAAAAATGCAGTCTTGCTTGTTTATGCACAGATGTTGTGGTTTATGTTAATTACCTGACCCAGATAGAGCTACCCCACGTGGGTTGGGTTCAGTGAATACAGTGGGTTGGGCTAATGCATAAACATGTATGCTTGCCTATCTGTTATTGGTTAAGATATACCACCCACATTGATTTTTACTTCATTAACATTCATCTCAGATTTGAGATGAAAGAGGTTGAGTCTATGTGTTAAGATATGGTGGGTCACACAGGTCATATTCAACTAGAGCAGTCCCTCTTTTCTCTGGGCAGGACAGTCACTGGAGATGTATTATGTTTTATGCATGGAAATGTATGAATTGTTTATCAAAAAAAGGGGGGATGCAGAGCAGTCTAAATTGCATGCTGCTTTTCTGGATTTTTAACTATTTTCAGGATATTTCACAAGATTTGAGTTTGAACAACACCCCTGCAATAAGTTTGCCAAGTAGACCAAGTTTTTCCTTTAACGGGCGCCAGAAGATTTTTACCTCATGGTTAGAGAATATAGCATCTGATTTGATAAAAAGAATAATGAAAAAGTCGCCTCATCACCCGGCAAAAAATATATGTGATTGTAAACTCAAAATCAGGTTCTTTAGCCTACACCAAGTCAAAAAATAAATGTAGCTGTATTCCTTAAAACGTTTACCAATTAATTTATTTTCCTCCCGTTTTCTATACTCCAGAATGTTATACAAAGAGTCGCGTAGTATCCACGGTCATCTAACGTCTAACCAGCCGATGAAACCCAAGAAAGTAGTGCTTGCTACAAAGAAATCAACCTTCAAGAAACCTAGCACGAAGGCTCTCCAATAAACCAATCATCAATGTCTGTTGCTTCCATGATTACGCAAGCTATTATGTCACCTAATAGTGGCAACTCCAACCAATCTACCCCAGTGTCTGAGAAAGGAACACCTAAGTCGGATCGGGTGCCAACGTTACTAGATTATGCTAATTCTAGTATGGAGTTCACCCCAAGTCCACATCAGAAAAGTAACTTGCAGAGCAACCAATCGACACCCAAATCAACACCGACCTCTTCTAGTTTGATTAAGGACAGACCTAACAACAGTGCTGCATCGTTGCAAGGGACTTCCGCCAGTGGAGTGGATTTTACCACCAGTTTTATGGAGAAGCTGATTGCTGATGAACTTGCTGCTTCAGATAAGAAAACCCCGACTCAGGCTCAGGGACAGAAATCACAGACTCAAAGTTTGCAGCCCTCTTCTTCAAATCAAGCTGCACAACTTGTGACAAAACCAAAAACTAGTCCTCCTCAAGGACAAAATCCAATGTCTATTGCAGAGATTGTAGCTGCCACTGCCAAAGCGATGGAAACGCCAGTTTCGAATGAAAGACAGGCTTCAAGTGCTGCAAGTGTGTTGAAACAGCTGTCCACACATGCTCAGAACAATACATCTGGTGTCCCAAACCAAACATACATAACTTCCACCAAACCTGTTGTCAGGAAGGTTGACGGTTTTGGTTCGGGACAAGAACGTTTGAAGAAATTAAGTTTAGACGCTGGGAAGCGGACAATGGTTAACATCCAAAAGCAGCACATGAATGTTAGTGGACCTAATATGGCCCTGTCTCAAACAATTCAAAAATTAAGTTCTAATCTTGCAAGTAGTAGAGTTCCTACTACTAAGGGTGTATCATCAATTACAATTACACAATCAGGAGGCAAACCGACAATGGTGTCAAGAGTAGCAGGCAATGTTCCCCCAAAACAAAACACTAATACTAGCAACAGTGGACAGCCAATGGTGCGTACTAGCAGCAGTGTCCAGGGAGTGGTGCGCACTAGCATTAATACACAGGCAGCAGAGCGTCATACCGGCAATGGGAAGGCGGTGCGCACTAGCGGCAATACACAGGCAGTGGTGCGTCTCCAAAGGCCTCCCACAGGTGAGAAAGTACCATCATCATCACAACCACAAGTCCGGTTAGCATCCACAAAGTCTTCAACACTAGGCTTTGGAGTGGTTACAACAACTAAGACTAATGCACAGCATACTGTTAGTAATTCTAAATCAACAGCGCAACAGCCTGTTATAAGAACTGCATTGAACAAGCAACCTAAGCGAGTTAATGTGCAGACATTGTCAAAGGAGCATGTTGACTCTCAGGTCGGGCGTCTAACGCCAGCCAACCTACAGGCTGGCATGGGCAACATTTTTGCCAATTTAAATGAGTCTCTTTACAGGACGGCAGTTTCAACGTCACCGGTAGTTATACAATCTTCCAAAGAACTTCCATATAATGCTGCAGCAACATCAGGGAAACATTCCCACCCGAAGACAACCCAAGCCGCTAAGACCCATGTGGCGTATCGTCAGCAGACCAGCCCTACATCCCATGCTGTCCATGCGTCGTCATATTCTCCTACCAAAGTAACTAAGCAACAAGCTCTTTCTAGTTCGGCATCGGCTTTCACTGCCCCTTCTCCGCCTAAACTACACAAGCAACCAAGTACTTCTCCAACTTTGTCCCCTAGCACGTCCCCGGTGGGACAGAAGTACCCTGCCTATGTCTCCCAGCGGACAAGTCCGAACCAGACTAGTCCCAAGTATCCCCCAGTGACGTACACCACCACCATGGCAGCAATTCCAGGTTATCAGCAATTGAGCCTAGCTGATCTGGCTCACAAGCAGGCCACCTCAGGATACACACAGGGCTACCCGCTCAATGCTAATCAAGGTCAGGGGTCAGCAGCTGCTGCTGGGCAAGGTACAGGAGATGCAATTATTACGGGCCCAGCGCCAGGAACTTTCTACCACCAAGCAGCTGGATCAGGTTAGTAACAAAATAAGAATACTTTTAATATTTTTTAATTCAAGACATAAAATGAGTGATACGTAGGTTACCATAACAGTGAATTTCATATAAATGCAGCACTACTGTTCCGACATTTAATTCTCCGACACGACATGTACATATGAATGCATCCCACAAGCATTTTACTAGTGTATAACGTAAACTATGCAGGACCTGGGAGGGGGGAAATAACCAACCATGCTACGCAATGTTGTTTTTAGCAGCCATTTGTCAGGGTCCAAGCTTCTACGAAGTATGCAAATATGTATTGTAAACACAACGCCAGGACACGTACAGCTGTCCAGAAATGACTATAATATTTTTCTATCGTAAACAAGAGAAAAGTATCTTTAAATTGTGTTAAACTCAAAAGTTGTATCGGCCCTCATCTTTATTCCGATATATTGCTTTCCTGTTATACCTGCTGAATCTAACAGGAGGCATGTTGAGTCCTATGCAAAGTCCAACTGAACAACAATACCGTCAGCTACCTCCATGGGCACAGTAAATGCAAAGGCAAAACAAGGTAAAGTCCCTGCCTGCCTGCCTGCCTGCCAATTTAGTTTATTTTGTATGTATTATTATCAATGTTTAATTGCATGGTTGGTTGAGCTTCATTATGAAACAAATTTGGTTCCTAAAACCATGGTTGTAACTATGAAAACATACCAGCGTAATATAAATGTGTCAGCAGAAGAGACTATTGGCATTGTAAAAGAGACTAATTTTATTAATTATATCATTATTGATCATAAGTTATTCTTTGATTCAGGCTTAAAAAACACTGAAAGTGAAATAAACCACAACCCTAACCATAAAAGTTTTTTAAAAAAAAGGCAAAGAAAGCTTTTGTTAAATCAAAATGATCGCAGGGACGCAGAGTCCTAACTTGGGTTTATAAGCATGGTTTTAGGAACAATTTTCATATTATTATACCGTTCCTCTTTGGTTGGCTTCTTTTATATTTCATTTTATTGTCAAGCATGACCATTCAGTCCTCAAAATACTTTTCTTACATCATCAGTGCAATTGTGTTATGAAATAAAGTTTTCAGGAGCTTTCAGTGAGTTTGATATAAAATTGCACTGTCATAGATAAGTTGTATAATTCAGTTGATGATGCCCTTTTAATGTACATGTCACAATGATACTATATTAAGCAACATGGAGTTTAATGCTGATTTCATACTTTCCTGCCGCTCTGACGATGATTTGCTTCACTGAGCAGTCGCGGCAGAAACGCTAGTGGCAAGTCGATATATATCGATCACTCCACCTCTGTGCCCAAAGTGGCAGATAGCCAGGAGTTGAATTCAAGTCAACTCTGGAGGGCGCCACTCTGATTGACGTATGAGAACGGGAAACAAAATGTTGCGTTGCTGAGCAGCAACATTGGCTTTCATAGTTATACTGCTGTCACTCACACTGTGCCACTCCGCTTCCAGAAAGGTACAGTGGCATATTATGAAGCGTCACGCTGCTCATGGGAAGCGGCAGAAAGTATGAAACCAGCATATGTGAACAAATCTGGATTTGAGAAATTTGTAACCTGTCCGAACAGAACAACAGAAATGTTCTTAATAAGGAGTCATAACACCCAAAAGATGCTATTTATACTGGTGCTACCACAGTGCAAGAACCAAAGAGAGCTGACTCGAAATTGGCAAATGTGCCATAATTGGATTGGCCTGCTCAGAGACCCAATATAGTGTAGCACCGGCATTTGTCAGCAACCAAAATGGAATGATAATTTTGCGCTTTCGATCTGTGTGTTACAAAGGTTTGGGCAAGTAGTGATTGGCACACACTATCTCTGCAATTCATTACACCCAGATCACAAACAAGCATGGACTTAAAATCAAAGTGATATAGTCCAAATTTACACTATTTTGCTGTCGATGAGCGACACACAAACATGGTGAAGTAGGTTCTCTTTTGGGCCACATGTAATATCTTTGGTGCCACAGATAAGAAATAATTGGCCTTCAAATTCTATGTGAAGCATTGAAATAAATAGATGCAGCTGTTAAAAGCATGTCTTTAGAAGTTTACCAAACAAGATAATGGTGTGATTGATATAGAAAGAGGTCAAGATAACTGAAATGTATTACAAATATTTTGAGGACTGAATACATTTGGTATGCTTTCAATCTTTGTTTCCTAAAATTTAATTTGTTAAAAGCTTTTTCTCCATGCCAAGGTCCTGGTGAGATAATGTTGTAACAAACTGAACTGGGCATGCTGAAAAGGATACTTTTTTTATAGCATACTGTGCATGTAACTAGCAGTGGTTTATTTATAGATTTTATAAAGAAATTGTTACTCCCACAAAATGAGTGTTAAATCGCAAATTGGTAGATCCAAGACTGCCTGGCTGCTGACTTGATGTTCTTTGTTTGGTGCACACGGCAGTAGTATGTCCTTTGTGAATGGCCTATTGTGTCACCTTCATGAAGGACATACATTTTACTACCGGCATACAGAATTCCCCATTCACAAAGACACTTCTGGCATGTACAGGTGCACATGAAACAAAGAACATCAATTGAGCAGCTGGGAGTATTGAAACTATACCAACTTGGGACTTAATGCTCATTCTGTGAGAGCAGGTCACATTTCATATTTGTTTTGTTTTTATTCTATTGACCATTCTTAAACTAGTCTCCTCCGCAGCCAGTTTGGTTACGCTCCCTCCACACAAACAGTCTGCCAATGGCCACTTATAACACCGTTTCTGATTGGCTACACGTATGTAGCTGTAGAGCTATACATACGGGAACTTGATTGACCTCAGTCAGCTGGCGAGATGGCGGGTCAGAATTGCTCATGAATAATGAAGTAGCCGTCTAGCCGATCGGCCAATTGAAAGCTTTGTTTGACGTCAAGCTGGATGACGTCGTCAGAAAACCGTTTAGCCAATCAAAAAGAACTAGTTCGTTATCATTGGCAGACCGTTTGTGTGGAGGGTGCGGAACCAAACTGGCTGCCGTGGGGACTATTCTTAAACATGAAACTAACTTCGGTTGATTATGTCATGTTTTATAATTCATCATTTAAAGATGTTTTATAATTCATAATTTGTTTTTAATGTTAAAGTTTGATTTTAAAGATTTATTTTGCATTTGATTGTTGCATGCTGACTTGCTGAGTTCTAATTTAAGCCAGCAATCTATAATTTAAGGTATTTTTTGTTTGTTTGTATTATGCATACATGTAGGTTTTCACTGATCTTTTAGAAACATTTTAAATTACTAAATGCATGGTGTTACACTAGCTTCCAGAGAACTACCCTCTCTTGCTGTTAATGAGCGAGATAGGCGGGGGCTTTGTGTTCCCTTCTTGAGCGCGGAATGTGTTCGGTCAATTACCTAACCGGTCTATTGTTGTGGTTATGGGACGATTGAAAGCCTATCTGAACCCCACTTCCGTGTTTATGATATCGATGTGCACATGCCAAAAAAGGAATACAAGAAGTGCCATTCTTCTCTGCAAGCAAGTGTAATTGCTTTGAGCATGATATCTGTTAGTTTAGTATGTATTTTATGTAATCCATAAAGCAACATATTCATTGAGCACACAATTGACAAAATATCATTGCACCTCATGTAAACTTCATGGTGCTCCATGATTCTATTTATCAATATTGAAGTATTATTCATGATATAGTATTATAAAAAATAACTCCGTAGGTATGTATCTTTATCTGCCTACTTTGAGTCGGAGGGGGCTCCTTCCCCCCCCCCCCCCCATCAAAAAAGATGGGTACCATTCTAACAAACACAAACCTTTTTCATAATATTTTTAAAAGGGCACACAAAGATTGCTAATCCAGTTGATACCCATATACATGACCTTAATCTTCCACACAGGGAGTATGTATTTTAAGTTGATTAACCTGAATGGGTAACTCCATTTTAAGCTACACTCCCTGTGTGGAAGATGGGAGGTCATGGCTTCCATAGGGGGTGTATGGATTTCAAATAGAATAGCCCAGGCCTCCAATTTTAATTTTTTTTTGGGGGGGGGGCGCTCATTTTCAAGGCCACTGGGCAAAGACAAAGAAGGGCATCAAGGCCAACAAATGATAAAGAATGCCTTGAAGTTGATGCATTTGGGTACCAAGGCCAAAACTGAAAAAGGGCAAGCAGTGACCTCGGTGGCTTTATCCCTGAAATTTGAGCTCTGGAATAGCCCAATTTGCCAGAAAATATTTACATTTTTGGTTCTGTAAAGATAATATTTTAAAACGACATTTCCAAAGTTTCCCCAAAATGTTGTTACTTCTGACAAAAGATTATTTTTAAACAATTGCTAAAACATATTTTACAAAACATTTTGCCAACATTTTTAAAATGGTTTGTACACTACCTCTTTCTCTGATTTCCTGAGTTATTTAAACATTCTATTACTTTTTTTAAAAACATTAAAAGATATTTATTGTTTGCTGGGATAATCATCATGCAACATTCAGCATAACTATATTCTGGTTTTCTCAAGAAATGTGAGGTTTTCACTTTGTTTGCCTCTTACTCTTTCAGATGGCCATTTCACAAGTAAAAAGTGAGCACCTCTCTCCAATACAGCAGCAGTAGCAGCAGTTTTAGAGTCCCAACGGATGATGTCATCACACCAGTAGACGATACAAGATAAAATCCTTCAAAGTCTTCGGTAGAAGAAGACTTGATCCTCTTTAATTATGAGTGATGTCTTTTATATATTTATAATGTCCAATATTAATAAGTGTGATATGAACTGATGCAATCAGACCAACGTCTGCAGTAATGAAATCGAGATGTAGGCAGAAATCAGGAGCAAAGCAGGGCCTAGATTTTGACGAGAATCATAGAATCGATTCTCGTAATGATTCTCGTAAGATTCGGTTGCAAGAGTCAACTTCTCTCATTGTATCATTCAGTAAGTGCAGTGACTATGATGGATTTTGATTCTCGCAAACCAAGACGAAATCTATGCCCTGCAAAGAAAAATAAAAAACTTAAGAACACAGACATACAAAAAGTTTGTAACTTTATAACCAAGTATTCCAGTGATTTCAGCATCAGTCAGCCTTTGGTACAGAGCAAAGTCATAATGGTCATAACCAAATTGTCAAAATTACCAATATCCACTCGTTTATTTACCAACTTTGGTCTCAGTGGATCAGACCGTGTTACAAATAAGGTCATGTCAAAGTGGCGTGGAAGAATGAAGTAAACCTCCACCAATGCTGATTTCATACTGCTTAACTGCTGTTAGCGGCGTGACGCTTTCTTTGTGCCGTTTGCATTTTTCTGCAAGCGGATACGCTGAGTAGTAGCCGAATGACTATGAAAGCCAATGTTGCCATTCTGTGTTCAGCTCATTGGCCAAAAATTGTCATTGGCCAAAAACGCTTCAGGTTGACTCTAGCGATTTGCCGCTTTAGGTAAAGCGTTGGAGTGATTAAAATATCAGCTTGCCGCTGATCACCACTAGCGTTGTTAGGCTGATTGCTGATTCAAAATCGTCGTCGGAGTCGCAAAACGGCACAGCAGTATGAAACCAGCATAATGCAGCTTTTTGGGTTGCATAATTTGTGATGTGATTAAGCAAAATCAGTCGGAAGTCAGAAATATTGATTTTTCAGATACAGCCAAACAAAGGATGTATTTCCTTTTGCTTCCTATTTGCCAGCGAAGTGTTACATGTAATCAGATTATCACCATGTCAAGTGGATCACGCTTTTGAGTTCTGCACCATGATCGAAATGATCGCAACACAAAGTCTATGGCATGTACTACCAATTCCAAAAGGTGCCTGATCCAGTTACCTGGGAGTTATGTAACCACTTCTCTGGCGAATTGTTTTGCAAACTCTTAAACTGCTCACATCGTTTGAACTGGTTGTCCATATTCGATGGGGTTTTCTGCAAAATGTACAAATGTAGCTTTGTAAATGCTGTACAATCCTACAAGAAACTGAAAATTGAATATGCCTGACTTCAGACTGATTTTGCATGATCACACCACAAATGTAGTCATTCTGTAAGGACACAGATTCCAGCAAAGATGTGTAGATTTTACAAGAAGCTTAGGCATGGAGTAGCTTCAGTGCCTGTAAGGAGTCATGACTCCATTCAAAGATGTACATAAAAGGGTACAATCTCTACTTGAAATTTTCAAAATTGTTTTGTACAAAATAAATTAGAAGAAATTATTTTACAAGTGTTTATTTTCAAAACGCTTTATATAGTGCTCTGTTTACTATCTGTTCACATTGAACAAAATAACAAGAGCATAAAAACACAGTAGGGCAGGGGGCTACCAACCTTGTAGGAAATTATGCAACCCCAAATTCAATCTGAAAAGTTTTAAACTTTGAAGGACCTTCTCGATTAGGGGAGGTAAAGGTCATACTGAACCCAATGTCAGAATCAATCCAATGTCAAATCCATCTGAGGTCACGACCCATCAGTTGAGAACCCCTACAATAGGAAGTTTTAAGATAAATTGTCATCCGTTCCTGCGAAATATACCTTAAGCAGGCATGAGAAATTTTGTTGTCCAAGTTTGTGCATAATTTTTACTTTTTCCAGTCTGTTTTGGGCCTTTATGGCCAAATTCACACTTTTTTCAGGCAGTTTTCAAAAAGCCATTATCATGCCTACTTAAAGTGTGTTTTCCTTGAAAGTAAGATTTACTAATAATTAGCTAGAGCAAATATAATCTTTAAAAGTTATGATAAATTTGGCCATTGTTTTTCTTATGGTGTTTTTGTTTTGTTTTTGTTTTTCCTTGTTTTTGATTCTGCTATTTTCAAGATTCAGTTGACTATATCTCAGTACTTGCCAGACCGTCTTAACAGGCATGAGAATTTTCAGGCTTTTGCCTGAATTCAGGCAGTTTTGTTGTCCAAATTTATGCATTTTTATTTATTTTTTCAACCAGTTTTGAGCCTTTTAATTCTGAATCAGGTAGTTTTCAAAAAAGCCATTCTCATGCCTGGTCTTAAGGAATATTTTGCAGGAAAAGGTCACAATTTACGATTCCTTTCCATAGTGCACTTGTTTAAAATAGCACTAACATGAAGTTAGGATAGTAGAATTTTGTGGATAAACTTGCTGCAATTATCCATCTAACTGGAACAGATTTTGCTATTTCATTCCCATGTGATTTGTTTGAAGATGCCAGATATTCAAACAATCAGGGAATCAGATAGCCAAACATATAACTTGATTGGAGTTCATCTCTTGAAAATTGGCATATTAGGGAATTCAATCACCACCGCACACCGACATCGCCTGGCTAATAATTACTTGTCAGCAGAGATACTAAAATCAATACCGGAATCGATACACGTGAATGTACTATGCACGAGTTTGATATGAGGCGAAAACCTTTGGATACCGGGGTAGAAAATGATGAATATCTCCCGTAAGTGATTTCGTATAAAGAAACCAGATATGGTTCCTTGCACTTGAATATATTTTGAACAGATACGATAGTCGTTAGCTTGCGTCTTGAGAAAGAAGCTTGCGTCTTGAGAAAGAAGCTTGCGTCTTGAGTCAAAAACTGACAATATTTCTGATTTATATGTGCCGAATTATATAGCGCAGTGTATAGGCCAGTCGTGGAGGTAGTCTAAAAGCATGTGACCTATGGCGTACCATGCTCGACTCACACACAGCTAGGTCAGTCACCGGCCTAATCGGGGCTATTGTCAGTAGCCTTAGTCAGATGTCCTTCAGCCCATTATGCGACTCAAAACTATTAAACAGGTCGATACAAAATGGCCATGCGTGGCGGTGGATTCAACCTACCATGGCGATTTCTGCCATGAAGATATCGGGGCGATGACAATGCACCGTTTTCATAAGGAAACCAACCAAAATATTTAGTTTATTCATTAGGCTCCATATCAATTAGATGTATTTGGAAGAATGACATTTCGTGCAGTACTGATATGCAGAAGCATGTAGAAAATTGGTGACCAGTTATGAAAGGGTGGGATTAAAATTCCCTTTGGTGTGCTATCATAGTCCTATAGAATTAATACATGGTGTCTTTTGTTGTCTTTTGGGACTCTTCTTAGAAGTTTTGACATGCGATTGAATGGTCCCATAAATTACCCCCTGTTTTTCATATCCTCATGTAACTAATTGTAAGTCATGGCATGAATGGGTAAAATTGAATTATGGTCCAAATTTACATTAAGAGTCATGATACACTGTATCTGGCTGTAGACACCATTTTTAAGTGATAACTAATTTGGAACTCTTAGCTAACATCTTGCATTTGTATCGTGGTGTACTATAAGTAGGGATGACCAATGAACCATCAACTTGATTAGAACACTCCCATAGACATGCAGGGAGCTCAACTGTGCACTGCTTGCACAGACATTTCTAAATTGATCTCATTCTTTTATTTTTCAATATTTGTCTGTAAAAATTGGGGAAGTTAATGCCAATTTTATTTTGTAACTATCTTGCAAATTACAGGAACATAACTTATTTCATTTTCCTGTAAGTGCGAGTCAAAATTGGTCCATCGCCACAGTGCGCTTAATTGCCAGTGGCTGAGTTCAGCACTGCTCAAGAATGGCACAAAATATTCATGTCAATAATTTCAGGTGAAAAACGTGGCCTACTGAGCTGTAATTTGGCAGAGTTGCCAGTAATACCTCTATCATACCCTCTGTAAAAAGGTTAAAAAAATGAACAAGTAGATCTGGAGTTACAAATTAAATCACCAGCTTCCTTTGGAATTTCCATACTCCTTCGAATCATGCTAAGAAGACACCTTTCTGAACATAAATGTGAAGTTTCGTGCCCATTCGATGTATTTTTCACCTGATTTCAACCCTAAACGTTTTCTTATATTTAGGCCTATACCATATACAACTTGCTGCTGGCTATACCTTGTTTAGAACTTTCAAAAAGAAGTACCTGAATGTGCAACCATAACTGTTTCAAAATAGCCATGAAAGTCATGCAGGTAACTCCGAGGTCATGTATTGAATTGTTTTGAATGAGGCATACTACGGGAACCAGCACCTTTTGTTAGAAGTCACACATGAGCATGATGAGTGAAGTGGATTGTTGTGAATGAGTCAATGACCTTCAATGACACTTAAGATTTAATTTGCATACACCTACTGATTGGTCATATTAAACCCAATAAATTGAAATTTTTGGTTGTGAAAAAAAAAAGTTTAGGCCTACCTGGACTTAGTGCAATTTTGATTTTGTGCCATATCGGCCATCTTGGATGATTTTTGGCAAAATGTTTTCTAAATGCATGATTTCAATGCCTCGGTTTGAAAAAATAATTTATGCCATTGACTAGTAAAGTGCCATTTCATAAGAAACCCTTTGATACTTTCACAATATGCTTGTTTCATGTTTGCATATATTTTAAAATAAAGAAATATATAAAGGTAAATATATGCTTATGCCAATTTTGCTCCCAATTGATATTTTTGGACCTTGTCATTTTATTTCGTTCCAATGACCGGTCAGAATGGGAAACTTTGAAAATTCATAATTCGAAAAGTTTTTGACCGATTTTGAGCATTTAACCACCAAAATACTTCTATTGATGAGTTCTAACAAGAAAACAATATTTTGTAGCAATAGGGGCAACATGAAATTTTGATGGTTATCCCTACTATAAGTAAGAATTCCAATTGAATGAACGCAGCTTTCAACAGCCTGACAGCTGTACTCCATCCAACCGCGATCGTATATCGCATATTTCAAACTACAACGCGAACGCATGGCCTTGGATACAATGCTAACCAACCACGAATGCGTTGGCATGGTTGAATTGAATGGATTCACTACTGAATTGTGCAGTGTACGCAAAAAATTGTCACGCTATTGAAAGTTGCGTTCATCCAATTCTCGCTATTCTCAATAAGGGTGCCGCCAGCGGTTTGCGATGTAATCGTGATGTATCATGGGAAAATCGTGATTACATCGCAAACCGCTGGCGGCGCCCTTATTGCGAATAGCGAGAATTGAAGTTCTCACTATAGTAATTACTGGTTATTACAGAACTTTGGCTTATAATTGGAAAAAATCATTCAGTTTTTACTGCACACATCAATAAAGTCCCAACTTATGCTCACGTAAATTCACATAAGCGCACAAAGCGCAACTGGCGTAGGTAGTGCTTTTGTTTTTATGCAGAAAAAAGATAAATTTCAGGAAGTCAGATATATATTGTTAAAGAAAACTTTTGACGGGAATTTTGTGTCTAAAAATAGTAATATTGCAGATAATTATACTTGGCCTCAACATATGTTAGTATTAGTAAGGACTAGCTACAGCGAAGATGAGCATATATAGAGTGCACACAGGGAAATAGGAATTTCCTGTTACTTTTGAGGTCCAAAAGGTGTTTCCAAAATTGCCTGTTTTTCTACAGTTAAAATTCAACAAGTTAGGCCCTAATATCTATTTATTTTTAGGATTTTCTATTTGTATGTTGTGCAAAAAAATTAGCAGCCCATGTGGTTTTTTAAAACATTTTGGTAGACTTTCAAATGTGGTATTGTTCAGGAAACGTCAAGTTTTATAACTCTAATCTTAACTCTGACCCTAACCCTATCCCTAATTGTAACCCCAGCCTTATCCGTAATAAGGCTAGAGTTAGCTTATGAAGGTAACTTTAACCCTATTCAGACTTATGGGCTGTTCCCCCAAAATTAAAAAATCAAGAAATTGATGTTTGAAAATTGGGCTTTGTATCCAGTCAATCTATGGAGAGCTATTTATACTAGGCGTACATCCTGAAGTTTCTCCCATTTCTTTCACATTTTGCTAATGTCGTACACAATCACGACACAAAACAGCAGGTCACTAGCTGCCATCAAGTAAGTGACATCATGCAACCATTTTTCGTTCTACACATTAATCATTGCTTGTTAAATACTGAAGGATTGTGGCAGGACCTGTGTAGGTGTACCCAAGAGTGAGGAGTTCACATGGAATTGCTTCAGGATTTCTAGAATGTTATGCAACTTGTATTTGAGGAGCTTGTGTGAATATCTTGGCTATGTATGCTTTTGTAGACGATTATAATCAAATGATAACTATTTTACCTCAAATTAAGTAATTAAACTAATAAAATAATAGGTGTTTTTTAAAGTAATAATTTAACAATTCTTTCCAATCGAATGGCAAAGTCTTGGAAAAATTTGTTTTTATAAACTTATGTTTTGATTCCTGAATGGATGTTGATGTGAACTCCCATCCCCCCATAATGTTGTCTTTAAAAATTGCCCTCTCTTTTAATGATGCGCTTTTAGATGTTTCATTCTTGTGATTCTGACCATTGCAGCTTTAATACTGAGAAAATTTATTGTACCTGTGTGTAAAATGATCACTTGGTCCGCAAAATAGATTTCACTTTTGACATCATAAAATGGCAACCAAACCTTCCAAATGTAGACACTATGCAATGAATCAATCCGAATGACAGCCATGTTGGAAGACCATTCTATGATGTCAGAGGGACAGGTCTCTAGATTGATTCCACAACCATTCATACCTTTTAAGGTATACTTAAAAGTATTATCATGGAAATTCCTTATGGAGGACAGAATTGACTTACACCAGTAATGTGTGATTCACCCACAGCAACACCCTCAATTTCTACTTTTTACATGATTGTAATGCCCAGTGGTGTATAAAATACCATGTGAAAGTCTAAGCCTGATGAAAGTGCTTTAATCCAAATTCAAAATTAATAAAACCGGCGATCCCCGGTTTTATGCGCCAGTTACCCCATAGAGCTCCACAGTTACACGGCTAAGTGGTTTTCTTTCACTTTGACTTAAAATGATCAGAAAACCCTTTTTACAGTGATTACTACATGTAATAGTTTTTGGCAAAGATTAACCAAATTAAAATTTAACTGAAGTCATACATTATGGCTTTAAATAAGAATGACTGTCATGAGTGATGTCATATTAATGTCATTTTAATGAGCTTATTTAGTATGTAAGATAAGGCTGCTCAAATTCAGGTTCAAGTTTACAATACTGACTATGACGTTATTGCATCGTGGTTTTTCCAATACATGAATTAACAACAAATGTGTGAGTTTTGATAGCGAGCATCATTAAAAGGACTATTTTTGTAAATTGGACTTTTCCAGATTAATTTTTACACAAGTAAAGAAAATTAGGAAGCATGATTTCATTTCCACTATGCTGCATTTTGTACTTGAAATGGCAGTTACCAAATTGATATTTATATCTGCTATCAGGCTAGACAGAATTGCACTCACCCATGCTGAAAATGAACAAAAATTTTACTGACAAGACTTTTCCAAAAACAAATAACACCAAAAGCTTGACAAATTTCAGTCAAAATCAATAAGTTTTGGTTTTTTTGGGCCAAAATGGGTGATTTTACATAATTTTAGCAAATAAAAAAAAAAATCTGTCAAAACACAAAATCTGGGTCAATCTGGCTAGTGAAGCAGGATTCTTTTTCGTCGATTTTACACTCCATTTTGAAAAGACCTTTTTTTGTAAAATGCCAACCAAAAATATTTGTACTCCCATAATCATGTTCAAGTGCAGTGGCACGTTCTGGCTTCAAGTGGTAGTGGCACATTTGTAATGTGTAAAATAGTCCATGCACTTACATCTGATATTGGTGACGTTATAGGAAACTACATTTTACTTCAAATTCCTTGAACATGGTGGTTTATTCTTTCTGAAAAGTGTGCTTGATTTCATAAATTTATTATTGGGTATTCATTTGCCAATCGTGAAAGAAAGTACTTTATTATCTAAAAACTTGGTGACAAATTACAGCTTGTTTTTGTATTGTGCATGGTACAATTGTATTTAAATAATGATAATTTTTGAGGGGTTGGGAAGGTAAGAACATTACCAGCAATAAGAAATGGCTTTTTATATAATATTGTGTTCCCTTTGCATGACATGATGACTTTATTCATTGCAAAATATAGAGGACAAAAACATGATAAATTTCATGTAATCAAATATTAAGGCATTTTTTTTAAATATGACATACCAGTATTGGTTTAAATGATTATTACTGAGCTCGTTTGGCTTAGTATGTGCAATGGTAATTGGTATACATGGATTTATATTTTGACAAATTTGGAGTGAAAGTCTCTCCTTAAAGGTAGAATAAGAAAAGATAAATATAGATTGTTTTGCATACTAGATCCCTGTTGTAAGATAGTCTTAAATGGTACTACTAAATTGTATAGATAGGGCATCGGAAGTATGTAAAATTATCAGAAAAATTGAGTAAAAGATTGAATTTGATATAACGTATTTGTTGTGTTATTTTTATTTGACTCGAGTTCAGAGGAATGTCATGGTTGCCCAAGACGAACATATTTTAATGCAAAATTTTATTTTAGAAGCACATAAAATAACAGCTGTTTATACCAATAAGCTAGAAGCAGCAACTTAAAAAAAGTTCGTTTCCCCCCTCCCACCCACAACTACAAGGTTTGATACCATAGGTAGTTTGTATGGATCTTCTAGATTACTGCTAGGTAGGTACTGGTCTCAAATTGCGGTATCAATTTTTTTCTACAGGTCATTTTATATGGATGTGTAATAGCCAAAATCCGAAAATAGGACAAAATTAAGGGATAGGGGAAATGGAGTTATGGCAATTTATATTTTCCCTACCCATTAATTTTGTCCTATTTTCTTGATTTTACGCTATTACACATCCATGTATAGAATGACCTGTAGAAAAAAAATGATACCATAATTTGAGACCACTGCCTACCTAGCAGTGATCTAGAGGAACATACTAACAACCTATGGTGTCAAACCTTGTATGTAGTGGGGGTGAACAAACTCCTTATTTAGGGCCCCTGTGTGATCTTGCTCCTGGACTACAACACTAATATTTTAAAGGAGGAGTCCGATCAACAGTAAACTCGCACTTAAAATGGAGATTATGTATGTGGAAAGCCTTTTTCCTTATTAAACCTATAGAAAAATATCAGTGATGAAAGATATTTTGTTTGAAGTTTGCAAGTCCAACATGTCTCTTAAAAACTCTTAATGGGTTAACTCATTAATATTCATGAAGTACTTAATGGAGGCTGGAGCCTTTACACATTATTAATCATCTCTCATATCAAAAGGAACTCAGGGAGTCAAATATGGACACGAAACTTTATAAGTGAGGAGTGTCTCTCATGCCAAAAGTAAAATACCGTCGGCATGAAACTTACGAAAAAAACTGGGGAGTGGGGGTTAAGTTCATAACGTTAAGTCAGTCCTCCTTAGGCTCTTTAAGGCAGGGAACTTAAGCTTTTTTTTTCAAAGGAGTGTTTGGTAAGCATGTAAGTTCACCCCGGGGTGGGCACTTAACTTTAGAAGTGACGGTATGTGCCTGTCAATTAGGCCCCCTCTTTTGAAGTCGACTATACCCGATGACCCCCTTTTTTGAAAGTCATACCCAATGACCCCCCTTTTTTTTTTTTTTTTAGTTGTGGCTACCCAATGACCCCTTTTTTTGGTTGCTCTACCCAATGACCCCCTTTTTTTTTTTATACAAGAATAGCATCATCAAAATGCCACAAAATAATGCCGAAACTTTCAAATGCTCTTATTTTAACAAATTTGTATCAGAAATTTTGAACAAGAAAATAGACTTTTGTTCCCCTTTCTTGAAAATCTTATACCCAATGACCCCCTTTTTCATTTTATTTGTACCCAATGACCCCCCCCCCCCTTTTTTTTTTTTTTTTTTTGTACCCGATAGGCCCCTACTTCGCGACGCCGGTAGGCTCATACCCGTCACTTCTAAAGTTGAGTGCGCCCCGGAGTTCACCCCATGAATTTTTAAGTTAATGATGCTACCCTACCGATTTCACAGACCTATCCTTTCGCGGTTTTGTATCGACGACTGGTTTCAAACTCGATTGATCACTTGATATTTGCCTCATGTCTCACTGAGATGTGTCTCCCATGACAATTACAGTAATAAACCTGGAAGAAGTAGGTGGGTACTTCACTTCCACAGCGTATCAACTGTCGTATACATTATCATCTGATGTTCCATTAACACATCTGCTCCCCACATGAAAGATACAAAATTGTGGTTCAGGTCTAACCTTGCTAACGGAATCGCGGCAGCAACTAGCTGGAATACACGGTGTAACAATAAAATTTGTACAATTTTAAAACTAGAATGACACAAGTATGCCGCTTATTTTTTGGTTTGATATTTATATTGCTTTAGCCACCAGATAAGCTTTGTTTCAAGTACCTTGGCATTATGATAGATGACAAGCTGAACTGGCATAAATATGTTGATCACATGGTTAAAAACTCAACTCTCGCATGTATTGTTTCAGGAAACTGAAATTTTGTCATGTCAATTCTCGTATCCTCGCTTTGTTTTATGATTCAGTTGTGGCAAGTGTCTGGCGTTATTGTTTACTTTGTGGGGGAGGGAACATTACCATGAGTGTTGCTAATCTTCGAGTATCGAGTTTCGAGTTCGAGTATCGAGTTTCGAGTTGCAATTTTCGAGTATCGAGTTGCAATTTTCGAGTATCGAGTTGCAATTTTCGAGTATCGAGTTGAAATTTTCGAGTATCGAGTTGAAATTTTCGAGTATCGAGTTGAAATTTTCGAGTATCGAGTTGAAATTTTCGAGTATCGAGTTGAAATTTTCGAGTATCGAGTTGAAATTTTCGAGTATCGAGTTGAAATTTTCGAGTATCGAGTTGAAATTTTCGAGTATCGAGTTGAAATTTTCGAGTATCGAGTTGCAATTGTCGAGTATCGAGTTGAAATTTTCGAGTATCGAGTTGCAATTTTCGAGTATCGAGTTGAAATTTTCGAGTATCGAGTTGAAATTTTCGAGTATCGAGTTGAAATTTTCGAGTATCGAGTTGAAATTTTCGAGTATCGAGTTGAAATTTTCGAGTATCGAGTTGAAATTTTCGAGTATCGAGTTGCAATTTTCGAGTATCGAGTTGCAATTTTCGAGTATCGAGTTGAAATTTTCGAGTATCGAGTTGAAATTTTCGAGTATCGAGTTGAAATTTTCGAGTATCGAGTTGAAATTTTCGAGTATCGAGTTGAAATTTTCGAGTATCGAGTTGAAATTTTCGAGTATCGAGTTGCAATTGTCGAGTATCGAGTTGAAATCTTCGAGTATCGAGTTGAAATTTTCGAGTATCGAGTTGCAATTGTCGAGTATCGAGTTGAAATCTTCGAGTATCGAGTTGCAATTTTCGAGTATCGAGTTGAAATTTTCGAGTATCGAGTTGCAATTTTCGAGTATCGAGTTGAAATTTTCGAGTATCGAGTTGAAATTTTCGAGTATCGAGTTGAAATTTTCGAGTATCGAGTTGAAATTTTCGAGTATCGAGTTGCAATTGTCGAGTATCGAGTTGAAATCTTCGAGTATCGAGTTGCAATTTTCGAGTATCGAGTTGAAATCTTCGAGTATCGAGTTCAATTTTCGAGTATCGAGTTGCAATTTTAATTTTCAATCTGCTTTTGAAGTAGGCTATAGGATGTCCCTCTCCGACATGAAGAGAAAGCACAAATGTTTAACCCTTCTCTATCCAATTTGTTATTACGTTCTCCACGGAATTCGTAAAAGCCCCGGTAAAAACACACTAGTTGTTCATAAAAAGGGGTAGGCCTACTAGTGGATAGGTATTAACCTCGGGGGTATTACCCTCCCAAGTAGGCCTACATTGATACCAGAATGACTACAATTAGACTAGGGTTAACTTATATATATACCGGGATATATACACGTTACCATTATATTAAGGGCTCGTGGATAACGAGAAAAAAGGAAAATCTGCATCAGAAAATTCAAACTAGAAAATCGTTCATTTTAGCATACTTCAAGTTTCAAACTCGAAAACCTGCAAAATGAGCCTACTTCGAGTTTTATACTCGAAAATCTGTAAAATGTTTAATTTTAGAGTTTCATTTATACCTATTATAATGAAAAGCAAACTACTTCACATCATATTAGATTAACCCTACTCTAACGCAGGGGGTGCATGGTACCGTGGTATCCAACTCCCCTTACGGATGACTTGAACGTAACCCTAAAACGCTTTTAAGTTAAACTCGAACTTCGTTCATTTGAACGTATTTCGAGTAACAAACTCGAAAACCTGCAAAATGAGCGTACATCGAGTTTAAAAACTCGAAAACCTGTAAAATGATCAATATTCGAGTGAAATCCATATTTACTGTATACAGTATATGAAAGGCAAAATACTTCAGATCAATCTAGATTAACATTTGGCCTAATAATATGTGTTTACCACTTTGATTAAGGGCCGCATGTGCGAAAAGTGTATCATTTGTAACAGGAAAGTTAAACTCGAACTTCGTTCATTTGAGCGCATTTCGAGTAACAAACTCGAAAACCTGCACAATGAGCGTACTTCGAGTTAAAAACTCAAAAACCTGCAAAATATCCAATATTCGAGTGAAATCCATATTTACTGTATATGAAAGGCAAAATACTTCGTAAGTGTGGGGTGCTTTATAACGAATTCCCGAGGGGGGGGGTGGTAACCACCCCCCCTTGTTAAGATACGTAGTAAAAAGGCTTGGTAGGACGAGGGTTAATAAGGGCCGCATGCCTAAAAATGTATCATTTGCAACAGGAAAGTTTAACTCGAATTTCGTTCATTTGAGCGCATTTCGAGTAACAAACTCGAAAACCTACGAAATAATCGCTGATATGAGCCTACTCGAGTTTCAAACTGAAACATGCAAAATGATTAATATTCGAGTCTCATCCATATTTACTATATATGAAAGGCAACATAGGCCTACTTCAGATCAATTTAGATTAATTTGCCTAAATATGCGCGACAAATGTACTATTCCGAAAACATATATAGGCCTACTTAGACACTAACAACACAACCATGATCATATCATCGTATTCTAAATTTAGTACTTGCATACAGTTCCTATATTTTGGAGTCATTTGTCGAATTTTTTTCTCGTCAAGCATTTTTATTTTGATATCGTCAAGCAGGCGGCTGCTGGGATTTAGACTACAGTACTTCGCGATCTGATCGTTGAAAACGTATAGTCTGGGGCGAAAATGGAAAAATCGTTCAGCTAGACGCAAATTCGCCTAAAGGCGTTTGTCCTTTTGGGTATAGAGATTCCGAATCTATTGTCTGCCAAAATGTTTCTTTCCCACATGACCTTGATATAAGGAGGTAAAGTTTGTACACGGGTAAATAGGGTGAAAAATTAGAAGAGTCAAAATGTCAGTATGCAGCATATCAAATTACTTCGGGCACTCCAAGGTTTTCAGAAATGCATTTCTTTTCTCAATGCGACCTATGGTTCTCAAGATAGGGTCCTTTAAAGGTCAGAGGTCTTGTACAGGGGTCAGAAATTAAAGTTGCTCGGATTTTCTTCAAAATGGTCGCAAAATGTTCGTCTTGTCATTTGGTATAAGAAAAAGAATAGTTTGGGACACCTTGGATGCCTCCTTCATGGTGTATCGATCACGATTCCACTTGTCACCATCATAACAACTGAGGCTAATAGCAGTGGTGGTGGGACTCGATCGTGCCTAAACACATCGTCATAAAATCCCTCAGAATTTCCGCATTGACTTCCGCATTGGGTCGACTGAAAAACGGGCTGAAAAAACCTACTTAGACTGGAGTCAAAAGTTGAACTCCTGCAGATTATGAATCGCAATATTTTTTTACACAACATATGTGATTTTGGTGAATTTCGGGGGGAATTTAGAAAATCACATGTAGGCCTAATCGAATGGGAAAACGGCAACAGGATTTAAATTCCAAGAAATCGTGGCCGCCCTTCTCTGGCTAATAGCGATTTCTAGTTGGCGCCCCATATCTTAAGAACTGGACATCAGACGTTGTGCAAACTATTCTTTTTCTTATCCCAAATGGCATAAAAAGGTAACGTTTGTATAGGAGTATACAGGTGGCCAAAATTGAAAGTGCCAAAATGTGTGCATCCAGCATATCAAATTAATCCGCATTCTCCAAGGATTCCAGAAATGCATTTCTTTTCTCAATAAGACCGATGGTTTTCAAGATAGGGGGTTTTAAAGGCCAGAAGTCTTGTACAGGGGTCAGAAAATAAAAATGCTCGGATTTTCTTCAAAATGGTCGCAAAATGTTCCTCTTGTCATTTGTCTACGCTCTTTTGCAGGTTTTCGAGTTTGTTACTCGAAATGCGCTCAAATGAACGAAGTTCGAGTTAAACTTTCCTGTTGCAAATGATACATTAGTCGCACATGCGGCCCTTAATCAAAGTGGTAAACACATATTATTAGGCCAAAGGTTAATCTAAATTGATCTGAAGTATTTTGCCTTTCATATATAGTAAATATGGATTTCACTCGAATATTGATCATTTTGTAGGTTTTCGAGTTTCTAACTCGAAGTACGCTCTTTTGCAGGTTTTCGAGTTTGTTACTCGAAATGCGCTCAAATGAACGAAGTTCGAGTTAAACTTTTCTGTTGCAAATGATGCATTTGTCGCACATGCGACCCTTAATCAAAGTGGTAAACACATTTTATTAGGCCAAAGGTTGATCTAGATTGATCTGAAGTATTTTGCCTTTCATATATAGTAAATATGGATTTCACTCGAATATTGATCATTTTGCAGGTTTTCGAGTTTTTAACTCGAAGTACGCTCATTTTGCAAGTTCTCGAGTTTGTTACTCGAAATGCGCTCAAATGAACCAAGTTCGAGTTAAACGTTTCTGTTGCAAATGATGCATTTGTCGCACATGCGGCCCTTAATCAAAGTGGTAAACACATATTATTAGGCCAAATGTTAATCTAGATTGATCTGAAGTATTTTGCCTTTCATATGGACGAGACTCGAATATTAATCATTTTGCAGGTTTTCGAATTTTTAACTCGAAGAACGCTCATTTTGCAGGTTTTCGAGTTTGTAACTCGAAATGCGCTCAAATGAACGAAGTTCGAGTTAAACTTTCCTGTTACAAATGATACATTTTTCGCGCATGCCGCATGCACAAAAGAAATGTGTGCTAAAGCTTAAATAAAAGCGTTTTGGGTTACGGTAAACTTATCTGTTGGGGTGTTGGATCCCGGGCTGGATACCACGATACCACCCCTTCGTTGGACTATATGGTTAATCTAATGATCTGAAGTAAATTTAGTTTACCTTACATTATGAGGTATGAATGAAACTCGAACATTTAAAATTTTGCAGATTCTCGAATTTAAAACTCGAAGTAGGATCATGTTAAAGGTTTTCGAGTTTGAAACTCGACGTATGCCAAAATGAACGATTTTCGAGCTATATAAAAAGTAGAGGGTGCTAAAACTAAATAAAAGCGTTTTAGGGTTACGTTAAAGTCATCCGTAAGGGGAGTTGGATACCACGGTACCATGCACCCCTGCGTTAGAGTAGGGTTAATCTAATATGATGTGAAGTAGTTTGCTTTTCATTATAATAGGTATAAATGAAACTCTAAAATTAAACATTTTACAGATTTTCGAGTATAAAACTCGAAGTAGGCTCATTTTGCAGGTTTTCGAGTTTGAAACTTGAAGTATGCTAAAATGAACGATTTTCTAGTTTGAATTTTCTGATGCAGATTTTCCTTTTTTCTCGTTATCCACGAGCCCTTAACATAATGGTAACGTGTATATATCCCGGTATATATATAAGTTAACCCTAGTCTAATTTTAGTCATTCTGGTATCAATGTAGGCCTACTCGGGAGGGTAATACCCCCGAGGTTAATACCTATCCACTAGTAGGCCTACCCCTTTTTATGAACAACTACCCAGCAAACACAAAAACGTTTTAAAAACGTTTTAAATAAGTTATATTTTGGCTTTTGGTTTAGGTAAAAACGTTTTAATAACATTAAAATGTCGGGTTATATAAAGGTCATGATAACGTTTTAAAACGTTTTGTATGAAAACACACTACACAACAATATTTTTAATGTTTTCAAAAATGTTATTGTAAACTATTTTTGCAAACATTTTTGCCAAATATTGTGTCAATACTTAAATAACATTATGTTAAAATATTTGAACCCAGCAAACACAGAAATGTTCTTAAAATGTTTTTTCAAAACATTTTAATAACATTTAAATGTCGGGTTATATAAAAGTCATGAAAACGTTTTTAAAACGTTATTGAAAATATTTTGGGCAAACATTTTTCGCAAAATATTTTTTCAACCACAAAATAACATTCAGTTTAGAATGTTTTGTATCAAGTTTTCAAGAATGTTTTTGGAATGTTATTAAAACGTTTTTATACCCTTTATATAACCCGACATTTAAACGTTTTCTGTAAAACATTTTTGTTTGCTGAGCAGTAGATTATCAAAAATGTTTTTTAAGGTTATGAAAACGTTTTATGCTCTTAATATACCCTTTATATAACCCGACATTTAAACGTTTTCTGACAACATTTTATAACCTTTTGCGAATGATGTCGAAAACGTTTTGTGTTTGCTGGGTAGTGTGCTTTTACCGGGGCTTTTACGAATTCCGTGGAGAACGTAATAACAAATTGGATAGAGAAGGGTTAAACATTTGTGCTTTCTCTTCATGTCGGAGAGGGGACATCCTATAGCCTACTTCAAAAGCAGATTGAAAATTAAAATTGCAACTCGATACTCGAAAATTGAACTCGATACTCGAAGATTTCAACTCGATACTCGAAAATTGCAACTCGATCCTCGAAGCTTTCAACTCGATACTCGACAATTGCAACTCGATACTCGAAAATTTCAACTCGATACTCGAAAATTTCAACTCGATACTCGAAAATTTCAACTCGATACTCGAAAATTTCAACTCGATACTCGAAAATTGCAACTCGATACTCGAAAATTGCAACTCGATACTCGAAAATTTCAACTCGATACTCGAAAATTTCAACTCGATACTCGAAAATTTCAACTCGATACTCGAAAATTTCAACTCGATACTCGAAAATTTCAACTCGATACTCGAAAATTTCAACTCGATACTCGAAAATTGCAACTCGATACTCGAAAATTGCAACTCGATACTCGAAAATTGCAACTCGATACTCGAAAATTGCAACTCGATACTCGAAAATTGCAACTCGAAACTCGATACTCGAACTCGAAACTCGATACTCGAATATTAGCAACACACCATTACCATAGGCAGAGGATGATTTAAGCACTTCCCAGCAAGTCTTGCGGTTAGCACAGCTGTGTGAGTGAACACACACCACTGCCCGCCCACTGCATACACACGTGCATGGTTAAATTTGAATTTGGACAGATATATTTACAATAAAAACACCTTCTAAAGGTTGGTCGATTTCACATTTTATGTTATCTACAGAAGGTGTGGATTATCCTTCATGCATACATCACTTTAGATCTGAAATCGACCAACTAATAATGACACACGGGCAATTCTAAAACAACATCTTTTGCACAGAGTTCAATGGGATTTGAAAAGTAAAGTGGCAGTTGAAACTCTAGTGATAACACTTTTACAGTGCATGATGGGGCTTCCTTAAATCATCCTCTGACCATAGGGGACAGACAGAGGGTGGAAAGGGTAATTAAAGAAGCTAGTAGAATCATAGGCTCACCACGACAGGATTTCCAGACAGTGTACACTGATCTTTTGTTGAAGAAGCTCACCGATGTGATGGAGGATCCCCAACATCCACTCCACCATCGCTTGTCATATCATCATAACTCAAAAACTGGTCGTATGCAACTGCCGCGTGCAAATACAGACAGATACCTGAACTCATTTGTCCCTCAAGCTATTTTGTATCAAGTACCGTCGTTAATTTATGTTTTCATACCATTTCTAGGGAGTGCCTTTGAATTTCATTGTGCTTTATATAATACCTGTTTTTGTATTATGCTTGTTCTCTAATGTATTTTATTATGATCTCATGTGCATGTAATTTCCAGAAATGGATTAATAAAGTTTAACTTGACTTGACTTGACTTGTTTCAATAGAATCGATGATATACAAGTGAAGATATGGCCAATTATGTAACCTATAGTCTTAAAACCGCTTGGGCCACTTTTGTCTAGGTGTTACAAAAGTGACTGAATAGAGTTGAACCATGGACCAGTGGGACGGTGCTTTTATGATAGGTAGTTTTAAACAATGGGGTGTTCGAAGTGGTAGAACTGATTACATAATAGAATATCTCCTTGAGTTTTTGAAAGTCACAACTAAGCACTGACATAACAACCTCATTTACTAGAAATTGTGGATGCAGCACACCAACTTCAACCCCAATTCACGTTGGAACAGCGTATTTTTATGGTTGTGACATTCGGTACCACATGGAGTCAAGCAGAAACCATGAGATTGTTTATAGCTCATTTTCCAAACTCACGTTTTCCATCAAGGCATGCAATTACATACAACTATGAGAAGTATGTAGAATTTGTTAACAGAAATGCTGGCAATAGTGGTCGCCCAGAACAGCTAGAAGACCAGATGAACTTAATTTAACGGAAAGCAAATATTTTGTACTACCTGCTTTATGATTTTACGGCTAAAACGTAAAAGCTATAGAAAAGCAATAATGGTTTAATTTAGTATATAAGATAATAATAACATTAAATATAGCACTCAATGCATAGGTCCCTTTTAGCGCTTTATAAGATAAAAAAGACCAAAACAATTAAAAGAACTTCATTTGCATAAATCTACAATGAGAATAACAATTATTACAAGAAATATACAGTGGGTGGTATAGTCAGATAGTAGTAGAAATCTAATATCTGCATTTTTCTCAGCTACTTTCCTAGACTCTTACAGTTGGAAAACAAATTGGCTAACGGAATAAGAGAGAATTTTCGGGAGTGTAGATATGTTCTGGAATTGCTTATTGTCCCCTGTCAGTTTCTTTATTTGATACCACGATACAAATGTCAACTACATCTTTGAATCTCAACTTTCCGAAATACACTCTTGTTCTACATTTGGTGAAAACATGTTCAAGTCAATTAGCCTTTTCGAAGTATGGCGTAAGGAGGGCATTCTTCAATCTGCTCATTTAAACACGCTCATTGAGACGTGTCTCACAGTCCCATGACGATCGGTCATTTCAAATATTGAATTTTAGTTTTGGTTTTGGTCATGGTTTCCTATTATCATACCTAAGCTCTTGACTGACGTCATTATCGATATCTTTGTTTGTACCCTTTGTTAGAAACTTGTCAAGGAGATACGGTTTTCATTTCAGTTTGTTATATAATCGTGTGAAGAACATAATCAATTGGTTTGAAGTTACCTGATCTAAGTATACAAAAGAAATGTGTAAATTTCGCAGTGCAATATTCACGAGCAGAGAAATGGAGCATGTATAAATCGTGGTTTAGAAAATCCAATCAGCCTTAGCTATTCTCGCTGTGAAATATACAGATCATCGAAATATTTGCATTCGACATTACAAATCGATTCATGTCCTTATCGCATGTAGGAGGATCGATAGAAGGCTTTGAGCATTTCGACAGTATTTTTGTGGGACATGAGAGCACATCAGACATATCAAATTGCATTCTGAATACGAAGAATGTCTTTCTGATACCAAATAATTTTCATATTTTGAGATTCACGATATAATACAAATTTTATGACAAATTATTAAAATTTGATATTTTTCACATTTTTGATATAACAGTCCCGAAGTAAATTTTATAAATCTAATGATACATTCTTAAAGTGTATGTAGCTGGGAGGAAAAGCCGATGATCAATTGAAAATTTTGACCTTTCATGTTGAAGATATGGATTCTTTTCCCAAAAAGACCTAATTTTGTTGGTGTTTTGGGAAAAAATCTATATCTTCAATACGAAAGGTCAAAATTTTCAATTGATCGTCGGCTTTTCATCCCACCTAGATACACTTTAAGTATAAATAATCAGATTTATAAAGTTTACTTCGAGTATTGTTAAATATCAAAAATATCAATTTTTAATGATTTGCCATAAAATGTGTATTACATGGCGAATTTCAAAAAATCAAAAATATTTGATATCAGGACATTCTTCGTATTCAGAATGCGATTCGATATGTCTGATGTGCTCTAATGTCCCACAATAAATACTGTCCAAACGTTCATACCCCATCCCTTAAGCAATCAAACCATCAAACAATTGTTTAATCTTTTGCTTGTGATTATTTAAATGATTGATTTACCTTATTGCTTGATTGATTGCTTGTGTGATCAATTTATTATTGGTTGGATGGTTTGCGATTGTTTGATCCATTGTCAATCAATCGAGCAATTGAACAATGAATCGAAAAAATAAATCAAAATCATATATTTCAAATAGATTAAACTGTATCATTCATGCAACCAAGCAATTAATCACCAACCAATCAATCCAAATATCAATCAATTGTTAAGTACCCAAAATCAATCAAAACATTCATTCGAACAAACAATCAATTTTGATTGGGATTGATTTTTATTTAAATGATTATTGCTTGATAACTTAGTTTGATTGATATTGATTGGTTGATTGTCAGGTTGATAAGTTGATTGTTTAATTTGAAAAATATTTTTGATATTTTTTCTGATTTGATTGATTATGAATGTTCATTCAAGTAATTGTTGGATTGGCAGATTAATTGACTGTTCAATTGATTGAATCAATCAACATGATTACTTGATTATTTTATTGGGATTGATTGCAATTGTTTGCTTGATTGATGATTGTCTGGTTAAAAATAACAATTAATCAATCAATAAAAAAATTGCCAATCAAGCAATCAATCACTCCATCAAATGACTGATTTATTGATCGATTTATTGATCTCTTGATTGTGAACGTTTTGATTTAAATTATTGATTAACCTTATTGGTTTGATATTTGATTGTTTATCTTATTTACAAATATTTTAGATTGATTGATTTATTTTGATTGATCGATTTATTGCTTAATTGTTCATTCAAGTGATTGTTCGATTAGCCGTTTAATTGACTGTTTGATTGATTGATGATTGTTTGATCAAACAAATCAATTGCGATTTATTGTGTGTCCTTGATTGTATGAATGTTTGATTACAATATTGCTTGATTGATTGTGTGCTATTTATGTGATTGATTGGTTGATTGCTTATAGGATGAATGGCTGGTTTGTGATTGTGCAGGTTGATATTTTCTTTAAATCATTTTAGATACTTTCTTAAAATTGATATTTGCTTGATTGTTCAATTTTTTGTTTGCGATTGTTCATTCAAGTGATTGTTCGATTGGCCGTTTAATTGACTGTTCGATGATTGATTTTATTAAACAAACCAATCAATTCGATTGTTTGATTAATTGCGATTTATTGCTTGTCCTTGATTGGTTGTATGAATGTTTGGTTGCTTGATTGATTGTGTGTGACTTATGTGATTGATTGGTTGTTTGTGCGATTGTGATTATAGGGTGGATGGCTGGTTTGTGATTGTTCGATTCATTAATAAATTACATTTGATTGAACGATGAAAAAACAACAAAATCAAACAATCAAGCAAATAACCCAAAATCAATATCAACATCTTTTCAAAAATAAATTTATCAATTATAATTAATCAAACAATCAATCACTCAAGCCTTATTGCTTGATCACTTGTTTGATTTATTGTTTGTGATTATTCGTTCAAGTGATTGTTCGATTGACAGTTTTTAAAATTGTTCAATTGATTAATAATTGTTTGATCAAACAGATCAATCAATTTGATTGCTTGATTGTGATTGTTTGCATATATGTGCTTGCGGGTTTGTTTGTTTTTTGTCTCGCCTGAACTATGTTCAGGATGGGACTTAGTAATCACTATTTCTGTTTGTCTGTGTGTGTGGTGTATTGTTATTTCACATCAGAAAATGTATTTCAATTCTATTCAAATTCAATTCTTTCTACATCTGAAGTCTTGCTATTCAATTCCAATTCAATCCACCTTGCTTTAGAATTAATTCAATTCGATTCCAATTCAATTTTTCAATTTCAAAATCATTTCATTTCAATTCAAATCAAATGCAGTGAAATTAACACCTAATCAATTTCAATTCAATTCTCAGCATTCATTTCAATTCCAATTCCTCGATTTGTAAACATGGATTTCGCCAGCGTAGATCCTGTGAGACTCAAATGATCATCACATTGAATGACCTGGCCAAAGGATTAGACACGAAATTCCAGACTGATGTGATTCTGCTTGATTACGAGAAAGCGTTTGACAAGGTCTCTCATCGTCACCTCTTGAAGAAAGTCGAACACTACGGAGTCCCATAGAATCACTACCTCACCCTTCACTCTTCATCCACCAGAGGCCATTCATCTAGATTCATGCAGCCTCACACCAACTCTTCAGTGTTTGCAAACTCCTACTTCCCACGTACCATCCGGGACTGGAATAATCTTCCAGTGGATCCAGCGGAGTACCAATCTCTCAACAGCTTCAAGATCGTGTTGAGGGACTGTCCACTGAAGTAGTATATATTTTGCACTTGCCATCATTTTCATGCTGTTGCTCCGGCTCATGCACACCACGTAGTGCGTCTATTCTCACTTATGTGAGCTTGCACAACGCTCTGCAGGGTCTATTGTTCTATTGTTTCCGATTAGAACGCTGACATATTGGAAAATGTTGCCAATCAATATTCATGAGAGTGTACATTCAACGTCCAGTTTGCGAAATTGGGTGAGTTGTGTTTGGTAGGTGTGAACTACATCTGACTGGGCGTAACGAATAAAGGAATTGACATCATCGAATGGCTGCCCAGTGCTGTTATGTGTTTAGTTATTATATAGGCCTAATAATTATTATTAAATGTATTCATCATTCCTTTCTTTTCCCTTCTCTGTACTTATTCTTTTATAGGCCTACACTTTATCACTCCCTCGCTCTCCTTGTCCCCTCTCACCCTCCCTCTCTCATTCCCATCATTTTCCTTATATTCTATTTATCTACTTCTCTTTATTATATCTTTTTATTTCTCCCTTCCTCCAGCCCTCTCTCATTCTCCATATCCCCTCCTCCCCTCTTCCTCCCTCCTCCCCTCCCAAGACTTCTCACAGAGGTGAATCTGCCCCTCCCCAAACCCCTTCCCTCTTTTGGTACGCCACTATTTCTATACCAATCTCCTTCTGAAATAAAATTAAATGGAAATTTCTTAAAAACAACCTTTATAGGCCTATACTTATACTTACATGTATATATATAGCGATTACCATTATAGTCTAATATAGATATATGGACTGGACATGGCAGCCTTCATACATTCTAATGTGTAATCGATCAGCGAGAGCATTCAATTTATTTAAATGAAACGTCTAACGTCAGGTGGGTGGTAAAGATGATTGCATCGACAGCTAAAGCCTCCTTATATAAACACAGCCAAAAAAGAAAGTCTCCAGTAGTTCCATCCCCATTTAGTCAGATTCTGATGAGTTTATGGCAAAATAATTAATATAATAATTTTCTATACATTCTCCTTCGAAGATTGATACCAAATTTGATATCAAAAGTTTAATCATCGTGAGCATAGAAACATTTGTTTGGAAATTTGTGCAATTTTAAAAATGACATAGGGAATTGTATCACGTAGCAGAGCTAGCGTGAGTGCCAAGAATTATGTCGCCTGAATAGGCCGGCAGGTTAAAGGTTTGCCCATGCATGTCAAAATGCAAATCGAATACCCCGCTCTTTCGATTGTGCGCAGGCAAGGGTGCAATGATTCCTGTACGGGCATGCTTCAGGCCACATAATAAGCTGATACCATGCATTGATTTTTGCGTG
The DNA here is from genome assembly GCF_039555335.1 of Amphiura filiformis. Lineage (NCBI taxonomy): Eukaryota > Metazoa > Echinodermata > Ophiuroidea > Amphilepidida > Amphiuridae > Amphiura > Amphiura filiformis. The sequence goes on along the minus strand of NC_092636.1, from coordinate 48,639,020 downwards.
GTCAATTCGTAATTTGTCATTTTTAAAATTGCACGAATTTCCAAACAACGGCTCCTTTGCTCATTATGATTAAATTTTGATATCAAATTTGGTATCAATCTTCGCAGGAAAGTGTACAGAAAATTATTATATAAATTATTTTGCCATAAACTCATCCAAATCTGATTAAATGGGGATGGGAACTACTGGAGACTTTCTTTTTTGGCTGTGTTTACTTCAGACCCACACAAGCACACATTTGGGTTATGTGATTACAATGGTACCACTTTACACATGACTGCCCTTACACATGACTGCAGTGTGGTCACTTATTGATACTCGCCTGTTGTGTAGAGCGTTAATATGATACCGGATCAGTGACCAATTTAATGGCGGAACCCCTTTATTCGAAACAATGGTACCACTTTTATGAATAGCCTGTCGCAACTTCTAATCGGCATCAAACGAACAAAAGATTATATAATCTATTGCGACTCTATTTCTATTTAAAAGCTCTTTGAGCTTGCACTTTTAAGGAAGGAAGAAGGAAGGAAGAAATAGATAATCAGCTTAACGCCGGATTAAAAGCTTAGAGGGAAGGTCTTGCTGCTCAGCGAGTGTTTGTAATTATCAGAAGGTTCTCTCCATTCAATTCATTCTCTAATGTAAAATCCTTTCAACGGAGTCAATATCTATTAATGACAACAGACGCTGGACGCATCATGCGCTGATGATACGCAGTGATTAGGCCATCTTAATTTTAATCTTAATAGTTCGTCTCAAAGCCCTTCCCATGTTAAAAACCTAATGCGGAATGCGGTTTTAATTAATTTTTTATTGATTTTTTTACTTTAATGTTGTGTGCCTATGGCAGGAATAGATCACCTTTTCATCTCTCAGGGAGGTTGCACTGTGGGGAAGATAAAGAAAAATTTACTCTGACTACGGTATAGACGAATCCAAGGAGCCAAGTCATGGTCAGGATTTGGTCGGACACAGGCCCGTACGCAGAGGGGGTGCGACCGCACCTCCCCAAATTTGCAAAAGTATACAAAAAGTCCCAAAATGTAAGAATTTGCGAGCGTAGCGAGCAAAAAAATCGGGCTTTTAATGATTTTGTGGTCAAAAAAGGTCCAAATTTTGGGGGGAAAAGTCCACTTTTCCCAAAATCGTCCCCCCCCCCTTCGAAAAAAGTCCACTAATCCTGGGTACGGGCCTGGTCGGACATCTTTGGGTAGCCGCTAGCACCAACCTGGTGTTTTGAGCGTCCAATTGTGCCAATAAAAGCCGCCTAACACCTAGAGAAGACGCAAGGACGAGGAGGGTTAATAGAATAATAGCTAATAATATATATAATGGAGATAATTCCGCAGGTAATCCCGTCGCATCTATTCATACATAGTCCTTTTGTTCGCAAGTATACATCAATGCATAGATACCGCGTGTAGTTAATTATTATGTCACTTCAACAGCGAATATACCATGCTGTGTGTTTTGTCGAAGGGAACTGTATTGTGTTATTCTTTTGTCTACCTGTGTTTTCGCGAAAGGTGTAAAACGGGTGATGGAATGCAGTTTAATATTTCCGCCAACATGGCCAAGGCCGAATCATTCATTTTTGAGTGCATTGTAGCCGACGGCTTCCCAACTAAAGGCTGCTAGTCAGGTGTAGGAATGCGTGAATTTGGATCCCTCTATAGATCATCGATTGATATTTGAAGCCGTGGAAAGGCTTGAAAATGAGTGAGTTTCGTAAAATTTTTGTATTTCAAGAACGGTATGGTCAATTGTTAAACTTCAAAAAGTATGTGATAGCTGATTTATTCCTCAACCACACCAAGTATTTAGTTATTTTAGTTGTGGCGTTAAAATACCCAAAAATTACGTTTTCGACGATACATTTCTTTCAGGGACACCTGTACTAACTAAAGGCTAAAGCTTACGCCATCCTTGATCAATGCATTTTCTCTGATATCATGTATAAGACAGAGGGCGTATATACAATGTAATGTTTACACACCGACATCGCCCGGTTAATAATTACATTATACTACCAGAGACACTGAAATGAATACACGGGATCGATACACGTAAATGTGCTATGCACGATTGATATTCAGACGATAAATCTTTGGATACCGGGGTGGAAAATGATGAATATCTCCCGTAAATGATTTCGTATAAAGAAACCAGATGTTGTTCCTTGCACTTGAATACATATTTTGAATATATATGATAGTCGTTAGTTTGCGCTTTGAGAGAGTAGCTTGCGTCTTGAGCTGAAAAAGTAACCAAAATTCAAGATTTTAAATAGCGCAGCGTAGAACCTCGTGGAGGTAGTCTCGGGCCAGACTGTATGTGGCTATCACGAACATACAGGAACGACGAGTGTCAGACCGACTGACACAAACTGGCTGTGTAGGAGACTATCGTAGAGACAGTCTATAAGCAGATGACAATGGCGAATGTAATGCTCGCTGACCGTACAGAGGTCAGTCACAGGCTAATGTCATTAGCCTTAGTCGGATGTCCTTCAGCCCACTATGCATTTAAAAACTATTAAACAGGTGGGAACACAATGACCATCCGTGGCTGTGGATTCAACCTACCATGGCATTTTCTGCCATGAAGATATCGGAGCGATGACACTGTGCCCCATGCGTCAGAGAAAATAACAAATCCCATAGGAAATAGATCCCTTCATGTCAAGGTATTCCATCCTTGACTGGATTCCAGTTAGACATTTGAATATTTAGGGTCCGCTCACAAACACTTGTAACGAGGGGCCCTGAAAAAATTTGAGCCTCCTAAGGGGGGGAAAAATGAAAAAAATGACCACAAATTTTGCTGGAAAAATTGAGTTTATAATTATGCTTTTCTATGGGGTTGACCCATAATTTTCATGTCAAAAGGGGGCCCTGAAATTTTTGTAAAGGGGGGGGGCGAACATTTTCGCGATGATTTTTTGTGCATCAGGCCCCCCTTACAAGTGTTTGTGAACGGTCCCTTACTATAATTGTATCAAGATATGTGGACTCAGTCTGATCGAATGAGCGTATTTCGTATAGCGAATATTGCAAGCCATTGGGGTCGTAACGTGCAGGTAGCTACGCGCAGCTTATTTTAAGGCTACGTGCAGCTATTTAACCAATCAAAATCGTCTATTTAATCACGTGGTTGGGTCGTTAGCTGCGCGTGGTATAGTGCTAGCTATCCTCTTTCACAATTATTATCTCGTAATTAATTTACGAAATTAGATAACGAGCGGGTAAGGAGGCCAAATCCCAGCATGTGCCAAAAAATGTTTGGCTAAAATGATGTACACAAAGCATATTTATTATCAATATCATGAGTGTTCCCAAGTTTACACCGTATGGTATCTGTATAAAGCAGTGCAGGGGATATGAAGGTCAAACAACAACCACTATTGATGCAAAGCACTGATTAAAGACATTGCAGGGAAAGCAAAGGTCACATGCCACTGTAGCCCGTAGCTATTGTTGTGTAAATATAGACAGAGTAAATATAGAATCCTCATTCTGTTCAGATTTTGCTTAGCACCTATATCATTTTATTGCCTATATTTTTTGAGAAATTTTCACTTACAAAAAACGTAATATTTGTGACAGAGGAACTTGAGATAGTACTATAAGTGTTTGCAAGAGTGTGTCTTGTGGTACACTGTATAAAGCAATGCAGGAGATCTGAAGATCAAACAACAACAACTACTGATGTAAAGTGTTGTGTAAAGATATAGCAGGGAAAGCGAGGTCACATGCCGCTGTAGCTGGTGTAAATGTGCCAGGGCAGAGTAAACTAGAACAATCATCATGCTGTTCAAATATTACTTAGCACCGGGATTACTGTGACTATTTCATTGCTAATATACTACAGATATTTTCACTTACAAAAATTAACAACGTAATATTTGTGACAGAGGATAAATGGCACTATGCCACGCGCAGGTAAAGACCCAACCATGTGATTAAATTTACGATTTTGATTGGTCAAACGGCTGCACGTAGCTTTAAATAAGCTGCACGTTATGACCCCAATGGCTTGCCGTAACCGTATACTTCTATGTGATCGCAGCCTTGTGGGAGACCTAAATGCAAGATGTGGTAGCCTAAATTGCATGATGTAACCGGTTCGTTTTTTGATAGGTGCGTTAGTCCCATTCATTGATCCCAGCGCAACTGTAAAACAAAATAATAATAATAATACATTGTTAAAAGTGAAGGATAAGTCATTAAATTTGTCATTTGGAAATTTTGCAATAAAACAAAGAAAACAGCAGTATTGACGAAGTTGGAGCCCCGTTCAAATACATGTAGCTAATTTATATACTGTCGATATCAGTATATAAATTACAGATTAATATAAAATGCCTCATTTTGTCTTAAATACATGGCTTTCGACTGAAGCACTAGCAGGCTATGTTAGCACATCTATACAATAGGTACCAAAATCTGAATTTTATGATTTTCACGATCGTCCGGATGAGCAAATCACTGAATGGGCCTTTAGTTCGTGAAGGAGTTTTCCCCAAGGGTACCTGATTCGATAATATTAATCAGCAAAAATAAACAATAACTAATAAAACATGACTCACATGCATGTTGCCATTACCATGATTACGTATATGGCAAGCTAAGCGGCTCATTACGTGGAGATGGCTACACGCAGCTTATTTAAAGCTACGTGCAGCTGTTTGACCAATCAAAATAGTCAATTTAATCACGTGGTTAGGCCTGGGTGCTTAATCTCGCCGATGAAGTCTGCGGCGTGCCCGCAACCCAAGACGCAGACCCAAGTCGATGCGCCTATGCTGAGAAATAAAATACTGTTGCGATATGCACTAACAAAATGTGTGTCTGCTCGATGAAAAGCCATGTTCAGTCACCCGTTCATCGGCTTGATCGGCCCAACTCCTACATTTCTCGCAACCGGCTTATAACACTTGACAACAATACCCTAACAAATTAGTGTCCTTGAGTGCGGTGATGAATGAGGCCAATGTTTACTTAATAACATTAACTCGATCTCTGCTGCAAACCCAACCTTTTTACACATTTTAAAATTATGTGCATACTTTACTCCTATGATAGGTTAGTCAAAATGGCTGTAGTTGGAAGCAAATGCTATTTACCATGATGACGTTTGCATGATAACATATTGAAAGTAATTATTCAACACAACATCACGTCAGGTACTAGCAATGGTTAAAATTCATGTATTATTGCAAATAATCAGTGATAATATATGATGTCAAGAACCTTTTACGGGAAATATATATGCTATAATATATCCTATATATAATTTATATAAAACAATGGTCAAACCGATAAAAGAAAGAGAGAAAAAAATGAAAACCTTTGAACTCTTTAAAGCAGAACCAATGTGCTTTATACCATTTCTATGCTTGGATGATATCATTATGACCTTCGATGTATATTCTTTGCCGGATTATATCGACTGATCCGCAAATTGCTCACGGTGAGTAAACTCAAGTAAGTACTACAATAAACATTAATATAAAGGTTTTGAGTAATGAATGGCAAACCGCAGAGCAAGAAGATGGCAAGATGTTGCGAACTCGATGCCCATAACTGCTCGCGAATTCGCAACCAGGTATATGGCTACACTATATTAATCCATCGGCGTGCTGCGGCTTGAAACTGCAAGACGCAGTAGAGCCATCGAAATGCTGCGAGACGACGCAGAGGTAATCGGCGAGATTAAGCACCGGGTCCTTAGGTCGTTAGCTGCGCGTGGTATAGTGCTAGGTATCCTCTTTCACAATTATTATATCGTGTAATTAATTTACGGAATTAGCATAGATAACGAGCGGGTAAGGAGGCCAAATCACAGCACGTGTCAAGAGAACATGTTGCTAATGCCTGGCTAAAATGACACAAAGCATATTTATTTAGTGTTTCCAAGTTTACACCGTGTTTAATAGCAATACTCGGGCTGTATTAGCCGTGCAGGGGATATGAAGGTCAAACAACAACTACTTCTGATGTAAAGCGCTGTGTAAAGATATTGCAGGGAAAGCGATATCATTATCACATGCCACTGTGTAAATATGGAGAGAGTAATAGGTCATCATTTTCTTCGGAACGGGGGGGGGGCCTAAATTTACAAAAAGTCGGCGTCAATAAAATTGCGGCCCTCACTATTTCGGCATCAAAATGTTATGACCCCGGCTCCCACCACCGATACACCTTACCCCCTAACAGGCTAAAATTGTATTGAAATCAGTCTATTTAAATACAATACACACACTATCTGTAGTTATCTTGTGACTCCCTACATTTTGTCATTATCAATTTATGACCACCTGCCCCTTTTTTTTTTCCAAAAAGTATGACCCCCTATATATTTGGGACCCCCTTCCGAAGAAAATGATAGCCCCCTAAATATAGAACAATCATCATTCTGTTCAGATATTACTTTAATAGCACCTAGGGCCTATACCATTTTTTTGCTGATATACTGCAGATATTTTCATTTACAAAAATTAACAACGTAATATTTGTGAGAGAGGATGTTTACATCAGCTCCACGTGTTTAAAACCGCGAATTTGGTTAATAAGCTGCTCGTAACGAGAAAGAAGCTACGAGTAGCAGTTCCACGCTTTTGGACCCCTTGGCTTGCCATACACGTACATTCAACCTGTTCAGTAAACACCACTTTGCTTACAGTACACGGGGTGACACGCATCACAAATAAATACCCGTATAGGCCTACGTAGGCCTATACTTGCTGGGGATGTATTGAATCAATATATCCTGTCGTAGGCCTGCGCGGACTGCGGTGCGTCCGGCCCATGAAGACAAACAGTGACAGTGGCGTAGCACACCGTCATCATCCCTATATCTTCGTGTTAAAAATTGCCGTGATAGTACGATGAATCCTCACGTTTTTCAACAACTACGCATGGTGATTTTGTTCGAGATAGGCCGTGCGACTCAGGCTATTCATACAATTTGAGATTTTGAGAGCCTGCCACACTGTTTCTATTCTATGTTTTACGATTTTCGCATGATCAATATATGGCTGGTCGTAACCGCCACAACGTGGAGCTGCTACGCGTAGCTTACTTTTCGCTTCGCGGAGCTAAATTGACCAATCATGTTAGATCTTTTCATTACGCGGAGCCAGTGGATGCAACCTCGTCAGAGAGAGAAAACTCTTGCCAAAATTAATGTTTACTATGGGGATTTTAAATGAATCGATTGTAAATAAACCACGACCAGTTGTACAGGATCAATACCATTGTTTGATTAGTGTATAGTCAATGTTACCTTGCATGCATGTGTCATGTGTGTGGCGTGTTTGTTTGTTTGTTTGTCTACTGTGTCAGGCCAGGATCACTGACACCCACGGTACTGATACTCTCATACTATCACGGTGATCATATTGTTGAATGTTGTTGACTTTAAAATAATCATGATGCAGTCATGTCTACAGTAGAACTCACCACGACCTTTGAAGGACTTAAACCCTATTAAAAGCTATTAAACCAAGATAACACTCAATGAAAACAGCTCAACTATGTTACATCAGATCTTCTCTGGTTAAATACACACTGCACTTGTGTCTGTTTTACCTGTGCAATGAGCAATGAGCTGGTATTATAGTTTCAGTTGGGTGAACGATTATAAAGCGAACGCAAGGTAACAATACTGTGGGCTTTTGTTTACGAAATGAGACAATAGTCTGCTTATTGTTAACCAGCGTTCTTGAAAATGAGAAGCTTAATGACTTAACACGGTTTAGAAATAATTTCTTCATATTTTTTGGTGTTATCTGTCGTTTACATATCCTTCCTAAAACACTAAAGTACCAATATTTCCAAACACCTAAATTAGCTAAAAATTTAGGACATGTTACAAAACTATATTTTCTAGAATACTTTAAATATTGCCCGGTTATTTTTTACACAGTGACGCCAACTAGGCAATGGCCTATACTTCTAACATACACTATTTGTAGAGGTCACGCGTCAATGGTGAGAGCACTGAGTATTGTGTATAGGAAAACGGACAGTAACTACAGTATGTATGGCCTACTACTAGTATATAAAGTAAATCCGAACTGGTTTGCAGTTTGCTGAAGGTCGAATTCCGCAGCTACACCGCGCAAGTTATACAAATTAGCTCCCGGCGATACACTGCAGATCGCAGAACTGTGTGCATAGTTTACCACCACTCTGCCTAGCTATATAGTTATGTACAATACTGTATGACTTTCTTATGAGTGCATGTCCAACTTAATAATAAGGCAGTTCGTACTTTTCATAAACTACCTTTTGAATCATAACTTTCGTGACCGAGGATATCTTGCAACTACGTGACGCTCGTCTGGCAAATTCTTAATGAATAAATTCGCTTCACGTAATGAGTATAAGTCGTACTTAATTAGTCAGTTTTACCTCCGAGTAATGAAAAACTCTAACATGATCATGATTGGTCAATTTGGCTCCACGGAGCAAAAAAGTCAGCTACGCGTAGCAGCTCCACGTTGTGGCGGTTGCGGCCTACCATATCAGTATCCCATATGATATTTCTATTGCAAGAAAATTTTATTTGTTGTCAGGTTTTATCTTAAATACACTAACTGGAAATTAAATACACTAATTAGTGAGGACCGGTATTTTGCTGTGGATATGTTTAACTGCAATTTGCGGGTAAAAATTTGAAATCCTGAGTAAAAATTGTGATCATATTCAACTCTTTGAGAAAAAATTTATATAAAAGAATCCATATAAAATCCAGCTGCAATACAATGTACATTATTGACACACTATCACTCTCTTTATCTAAGCCAATAATAGAATATCGATTTCAATCGAATTGAATACAAACTCAGTTTTGAGTTTGTAGTTGACTACTAAGCGACCTAAGCGATCGATTGCTAGCCAATCAGATAGAACTCCTTTTCTTGCGTTCGGTGAAATACCAGTCGCCCGTCGCTCACCAACGGAATATTAAATTTATATTTATCGTATAGGAAGTCGACACTGTGCGTAGCGTCATAGGAGCACGGGGGGGGGGGGCAATCGATCTGAAATTTGTAAAAATCCCACAGGAAAATTGCCGAAAACCGGCTTGTGACCCCAATCATGGTCGGTGCCCCCCCCCCCCCCACATGTCATGACCAACGCTACGCCACTGAGGACAAATCAGTACACTACTGACTTAGACTTATTATCGTTGTATGATTTCTTGGAACTCCACTCCAAACACACATCCCCGGCACCACATACTAAAAAGGTTACCCCCGTGTCTTCACCAAAAATAGAAAAAAGTTCAGTATATAAAAGAAACCCTCGCATTGATCGTGCCACTTTTGAGCCAGATACGTAACAACACAAACATGAAGTCTGCCATCGCTTTGCTCGCTTTATTCGCTGTGGCTACGGCCCAAGTTGGACATTCCATCGAACACGAATGTCCAGTGTTTTGGACTCGATTTCAAGGCAACTGCTACCGATTCTTTGGAGCTGCTACGACTTGGGATAACGCCGAGGCTCACTGTCAAGAATTCTTCATCCATTCAGCTCAAGGACATTTAGTCTCTATTCATAGCGATGCAGAATCTGATTTTGTCCATCAGTTATGGCAGGGCTCCCTGATCAAAACATCGCAGGTCACCAGCACCTATAATCGTGCAACCCAAAATGCAGGAGATTCCTATCTAACGGGTTTAAACGACAAAACTACCGAAGGCACGTTCGCTTGGAGTGACGGTACAGAGAATGACTATACTGTCTGGTTACCGAATCAGCCATCAAATTCTGGTAATGAAGACTGTGTTGACATGCTAGACAATACTGTTGACGGCACTGGATGGAACGACATACCATGCGCGTGGGATACAGATCTTCCTTATTTCTGCAAGATAAAAGCAACCGCTAACACGGGCGCATTGGCAGCACTTCTTCAGTCCATAGGAGGAGGTCAAGCGATATGAAATTAACGTACGAGTATACGGTTTTACCAGTACAATCACCGACTTTTATATAGGCTAATGAGATATTGTTACAATGGGATGATTTTAATACAATGATACACTCAAATCAAATCATGATCTGAAAACTGAGAACAAACTAGTTCAAATGGAGAGAAAACAGTCTAAGATCTGATTAACATACGATTCGCTTATATCAATGACGTTTCCACAGGACTCATAATAAGGATCAGTTTTCTGATATTTACCGTGCATGGTTCAATTGATCATTACTATTGTTCAACATTTCTTCGAATTTGCAAAGATGTGCCTGATTATTTACTCATGTGCCTTGATTTACAAGACTTTGCTGTGCAAAAGATTGTTCTAAATAATTCCGAATGAAGACTGTATACTTTCATTAAAATAACCACATAAATGCAAATGAAACTAGATATGGTTGCGGTCGCCTGCGACCGCGAGCATGCACAACCGCCAGGTATTTTAGAAGGTATTTTGTTTAACACCGGAAGTGACGCCTCATAACCTTTGACCCTAAATAAAAATCAATAATGTAAAATATGCGGGTAATCGGAACTTATACATGGATTTTGATTTTTTTTAAATTTATGATTGACCTTTTGACCCCCTTAATGACCTTTGACTTCAATGAAAAAAAAACCTTATGTACACCGACAAAATGCATTGTTCTAATTTTAATTAAAAATTCTACTATGTTTAGTTGTCGAGATAAAAATTCTTGAAGTTATTTAGCTAAAAACAGGAAGTGACCCCTTAATGACCTTTGACCCCCAAAATAAAAATACCATGCATACATCAGGTAACACTGATTCATGTATGATGATTATATTACTCTGGTCTGTTTACATTTTGAGATAAAATTTTTTAAACATTTTTGATAATTTTGGTTTTTGACCGGAAGTAACCCCTTAATGACCTTTGACCCCAAAACTGTAGGCATCCTAAAGACCCTAGCTAGTAGCGATGCATGTGTGCTAATGGCGACTCTCTGCTATGTAATTTGTAAAGACAGTGATTTTTGAATATTTTTACAAATTTTTCAGACTTTTACCGGAAGTGACCCCTTAATGACCTTTGATTCCAATTTTGTGGTATAACTTTTAGACACTGGCTATATATGATGCATGTGTGCAAGTGATGTCACGATGCTATGTAATATTTGGAAGAAGAAGCATTTTTGGTGAAAATCACGTTTTTGACCATTGACCGGAAGTGGATGACCATTGACCGGAAATTGATCATGTGACATTTGTAGCAAGTGCCAGTGATGAGTGTGTCTAAGTTTGGTTGAAATCCATGAAAGTATGTCGGAGCTAGAGCAATTTGTAAATTTCAAGAGGGGGGGGGTCTGCAAGTGTTGACAGAAGAAAGAAGAACGCGGTAAAAAGAATGCACATCGCCGATGGCGGATGTGCAAGAAAAACGATCTTAGCGTTTGTTTTGTCGAATAAATGAATACAATATTGGTCCGTCAAATCTTCAGAGTTATTTGTTCTTTATATTAAAGGAATGATTGATATGTTATAACTATTTCATTATATGCCTACCTTTATAAACTGTTGATCGACTGTCTTATACTCAGGTGTTTACTTGTGTTGCACGGTTCACAAATGTTCATCTTAACCTTACAGCACTTGAAGAATTTTGTCCGGGTGTCCAAAAAATGTCCGACACCCTCCCGATATATGCGCCCATTCATTTGATTTTTACAACTAGTTTCTTGCAGAATAATTTGAGTGCTCATTCATATATTTTCATTAAAAAGCTTGAGGGCCGCTTTACTTACCAGAATACTGAGTGATTACCTAGCCGGGACACCGGCTAGGTCTTGTGATGCTATCGGATCTTTCTTCTTTCTTCTTTCTTCTGGCAACAAATTTCAAAATGCTTCTTCTCCTACATGTTACATCCTACAATGACGTCACTTGCACATATGCATCGGCTATATCCAGTGTCTATAGGATATTCACAAATTTGGGGTCAAAGGTCATTAAGGGGTCATTTCCGGTATAAAACCAAATATCTTCAAAATGCTTCTTCTGCCACAAATTACATAGTACGTTGATGTCACTTACACATATGCATCGGCTATATCCAGTGCCTATAAATTATTCACAGAATTTGGGTCAAAGGTCATTAAGGGGTCATTTCCGGTCTAAAAGCTAAAAATATTCAAAAAATCACTGTTTTTACAAATTACATAGCAGAGTGTTGTCATTAGCACACATGCATTGCTACCAACCAGGGTCTTTGGCGTGTGTACAGTTTTGGGGTCAAAAGGTCATTAAGGGGTCGCTTCCGGTCAAAAACCAAAAATCATCAAATATGTTCATTTTTTTTATCTCAAAACATAACCAGACCAGAGTGATATAAACTTCATATATGCATTAGTGTTACCCGATGTATGCACGGTATTTTTATTTTTTTTGGTCAAAGGTCATTTAGACGTCATTTCCGGTTTTAAGCTAAATAACTTCAAGAATTTTTATCTCCATAACTAAGCATAGTAGATTTTTTAATTTAAACTGTAACAATGCATTTTCGTCGTGTATATGAGGTTTTTTTTATATTGGGGTCAAAGGTCATTAAGGAGGTCAAAACGTCAAATTTGCAAAAAATGTTTAAAATTACGGAAAAGTAGCTGTATCTCAGCCTATGGAAGACGGATAAAGCCCCTACATGCTACAGCGATGCACCATTAATGGTGTGAGATGTCCAAAAACTTTAAGACTGGCATTTCCGGCCCCGGCTAGGTCCAGATCTGTAACCAGATCTAGTTCATATTGAATCACAATGATAATTAAAAATAACAACATTAACAAACGTGATTTTCCTTCATCTTCCCTACCCCTTGATCGTGCATCCGGGCCACTGGCTCTCGACCAATCATGCACGCTGTTATACAGTAAGCCAAAAAATTAAGGTACCAGTTGTGTTCACCCCTGTATATCCTAATTAAAGACAAACATGTCAAAATTAAAACAAGCAGGTAATACCTGAACTCTTTATCTCTGATTCAAGACCTTATTTGTTGTAATTGGTTGAGAATTAAAGAAACGATGATCTAAAACCTACTGAAGAGACGAAATCAAAAGTTGCGCTTTTGTGTTCTATCAAAGAAAGCATGACAGTAGTTTTAACGTGCTAATCAATGGAAGCACAGCGCTAGTTCCTATGTTTGCGAACGCTTTGTGTACAAATCAATAGCGCATGCAATGGAGGAAACTGCAACTTTGAAATTGGCACCTTCCTTGGGGTTTTGGATCGTCGTGTCTTTATTTCTTGAGCATTTTCAACGAATGAGGTCTTAAATTCGAGCTAAAAGATGCAGCTATTGGCTGCTGGTTCCAATTATGACATATCTGTCTTTGTTTAGGATATACAGGGTAAACATAACTGGTACCTTAATTTTGTGGCTTACTGTATAGCGAGTATGTATGAATATACGTTAATAAATGCGAATCACTTGTTGCTCAAGATAGCGCACAAAACAATGCACGCGCACTGAGATGTTGATGCCTGTAATACCAGAGCCTCCAAGGGGGGGGGGGTATTAGATGTATCAACATATCAGTACAAGTGCATTTGTTTGTCGAGCAACAAGTAAGGAAAAAAAAAAAAAAACGTATAAAAATCCGAGATTTTGAATAAAACGATGGAACCGGCGTTTTATTATTACGATGGAAATATTAGTCGAACACGTATGCACAGTACGTACACGGCGTGCGGGATACACATACACACACACACCGAGAATCGTACCGTATTACAACCGTAATTTACCTCACTTGTTCGGCTCAAAATTAAAAGGGGACATATCTGACAGTAAAAGCTAACATTTTATGGAAAATAAATACTAATCTATTTTTACAGAAATGTTATAATATGGCTTTAAATAAATTAATTGAACCAAATATCGGTAAAGTATGGCGCTTGTTTTGGGCTTCTATTTTTGAATGTACGCTCTCATGAATATTGATTGGCAACATTTTCCAATATGTCAGCGCTCAAACAGGGCAGCGACACTACCTAATTTGCATATCCAAATGACCCGTCTCCTCCGCAGCCAATTTGGTTCCGCTCCATCGAAATCAAGCTGGTCACGGAGGAGACTACCCTCCTATGTGTTTGTTCATTTGTGTATGGAGAGCCCTTTTTGGAGTCCGGAATGACTTAGGCTACGCTCTCAGCTAGAGTCCGACGCTGCATTGCACTAGAAATACCTTTTCTGTGAAATCGCTATAGAGCCAACCGGTATAGCATTCAGTTCTACATACTTACAAAGTATCATGTTTTGCATAACTTTGATTTTGCATAAAGAAACACCGCGCGATGTGTGTTGTAAGGGTGCATACTACCAAATTACTGTCCCTCATCATTTATTAGACATTAGGATAATCATCCCTGAAAACAGAAACATACAGTCATATCATGCAGCGTTCACTTAAGTGTGAAACATGTGTTTGAGCCTGAGGTATACTAGTCTCAGGTTTGAACAAGAACACTAATTTATGCAGGATACACCCCATGCAGCCTACGCCTATATGGTAGCAAACACGGAGAAGCTGAAGGTCACTCTGTATATTTATCTTTAGACAACCGCAGGTCAAGGCTGTTTATGTGTTGTTCGGTATCGGCTTTAGGGGCAGAATGGATACGGTCACTATTATAATATTCTCTACTTTCAAAGAATAATTTATATTGTATGTAGCCTATACTCCCGGGCTAATACTTTAGGATTGTGGAGACAGATACAGATATTGCTAATTCATTTGTTACATACACTATCCGCTATATTTTGCCTTTTAAAATTTAAAGTTAACAATCATTGTGACATGCGCCCTTATTCACAAACACGAACTGCACGGGGTTTCCCAGCAAAACATGTATTTTTTCATAGTGACCGTAAACAAACATGGTAAAGTATGATATTTTGCATATGCAAAACTACATATTTTGCCGAAGTATGTAGTTTTGCATATGCAAAACTACATACTTTTGGAAAGTATGTAATTTTGCATATGCAAAATATCATATTTTGCAAAGGTATGTGGTTTTGCACGCAGCACCGGGAGCACGTATTCGTTTTGAAAATATAGCATTAAAATTAGTATCACCCTTGTGGCCCCCGTGCATGGAAAACCTTAATTCTTTCATTAAAAGGAAATGAAAATTAAAAAAAAAACACGGATCTACCTGTGCACCAATAAAATTGGCACAGCAATTTGTCTCAAATATGAATGAATTTTAAGAAACATACGGGGTATGATGAACAATGACCTGACGCCATGATAGTAGGATCTATTAGTCGTTTTATATACAATGTATTGTCATAATACCAATATTTGTCATTATATATAATGAGTAATATTTAGCAACGTAAATGTGCAGTTCATATGCACAAACGAATACTGATCTTTATGATATTCAGGTTTTTTTATATCACATATAACATGTCACATAGGAGGTCATACGTGTTGACCTTCATCTATTGTATTTGTTCATCTGTGTATGGAGAGGATTAGCGCCATTAAACGTCATTAAAACTCCATCAGTATTAGGGCGTAGTTCAGTGAACTCACCGGATTGCTATTCCAAGCACAGTGTCGACTTCCTATACGATAAATATAAATTTAATATTCCGTTGGTGAGCGACGGGCGACTGGTATTTCACCGAACGCAAGAAAAGGAGTTCTATCTGATTGGCTAGCAATCGATCGCTTAGGTCGCTTAGTAGTCAACTACAAACTCAAAACTGAGTTTGTATTCAATTCGATTGAAATCGATATTCTATTATTGGCTTAGATAAAGAGAGTGATAGTGTGTCAATAATGTACATTGTATTGCAGCTGGATTTTACATGGATTCTTTTATATAAATTTTTTCTCAAAGAGTTGAATATGATCACAATTTTTACTCAGGATTTCAAATTTTTACCCGCAAATTGCAGTTAAACATATCCACAGCAAAATACCGGTCCTCACTAATTAGTGTATTTAATTTCCAGTTAGTGTATTTAAGATAAAACCTGACAACAAATAAAATTTTCTTGCAATAGAAATATCATATGGGATACTGATATGGTAGGCCGCAACCGCCACAACGTGGAGCTGCTACGCGTAGCTGACTTTTTGCTCCGTGGAGCCAAATTGACCAATCATGATCATGTTAGAGTTTTTCATTACTCGGAGGTAAAACTGACTAATTAAGTACGACTTATACTCATTACGTGAAGCGAATTTATTCATTAAGAATTTGCCAGACGAGCGTCACGTAGTTGCAAGATATCCTCGGTCACGAAAGTTATGATTCAAAAAGTAGTTTATGAAAAGTACGAACTGCCTTATTATTAAGTTGGACATGCACTCATAAGAAAGTCATACAGTATTGTACATAACTATATAGCTAGGCAGAGTGGTGGTAAACTATGCACACAGTTCTGCGATCTGCAGTGTATCGCCGGGAGCTAATTTGTATAACTTGCGCGGTGTCCCTGCGGAATTCGACCTTCAGCAAACTGCAAAACAGTTCGGATTTACTTTATATACTAGTAGTAGGCCATACATACTGTAGTTAATGTCCGTTTTCCTATACACAATACTCAGTGCGCTCACCATTGACGCGTGACCTCTACAAATAGTGTATGTTAGAAGTATAGGCCATTGCCTAGTTGGCGTCACTGTGTAAAAAATAACCGGGCAATATATTAAAGTATTCCTAAATTTTTAGCTAATTTAGGTGTTTGGAAATATTGGTACTTTAGTGTTTTAGGAAGGATATGTAAACGACAGATAACACCAAAAAATATGAAGAAATTATTTCTAAACCGTGTTAAGTCATTAAGCTTCTCATTTTCAAGAACGCTGGTTAACAATAAGCAGACTATTGTCTCATTTCGTAAACAAAAGCCCACAGTATTGTTACCTTGCGTTCGCTTTATAATCGTTCACCCAACTGAAACTATAATACCAGCTCATTGCTCATTGCACAGGTAAAACAGACACAAGTGCAGTGTGTATTTAACCAGAGAAGATCTGATGTAACATAGTTGAGCTGTTTTCATTGAGTGTTATCTTGGTTTAATAGCTTTTAATAGGGTTTAAGTCCTTCAAAGGTCGTGGTGAGTTCTACTGTAGACATGACTGCATCATGATTATTTTAAAGTCAACAACATTCAACAATATGATCACCGTGATAGTATGAGAGTATCAGTACCGTGGGTGTCAGTGATCCTGGCCTGACACAGCAGACAAACAAACAAACAAACACGCCACACACATGACACATGCATGCAAGGTAACATTGACTATACACTAATCAAACAATGGTATTGATCCTGTACAACTGGTCGTGGTTTATTTACAATCGATTCATTTAAAATCCCCATAGTTAACATTAATTTTGGCAAGAGTTTTCTCTCTCTGACGAGGTTGCATCCACTGGCTCCGCGTAATGAAAAGATCTAACATGATTGGTCAATTTAGCTCCGCGAAGCGAAAAGTAAGCTACGCGTAGCAGCTCCACGTTGTGGCGGTTACGGCCAGCCATATATTGATCATGCGAAAATCGTAAAACATAGAATAGAAACAGTGTGGCAGGCTCTCAAAATCTCAAATTGTATGAATAGCCTGAGTCGCACGGCCTATCTCGAACAAAATACAAAATCACCATGCGTAGTTGTTGAAAAACGTGAGGATTCATCGTACTATCACGGCAATTTTTAACACGAAGATATAGGGATGATGACGGTGTGCCAAGTACTTTGATAATACAGATAATATGTATTAATGGGTCGAGGCGAGTGCATTGAAAAACCTAATAAATTATTCATAACAGTTACGTAATCAATCGATAGTGCGGACACTTTTCATTTTGCAAACCACCAAAATTCGTGATCTTTTAGCGTTGGAAAAGAAACCACGTGAATAGAGTGCCCTCTCAAGAATATCTACTCTCTGGCTCAAATCGGACACAATAGAACAAAAGACCATTCAGTGTGTTGGTTATAATCAACGCTCTGCAGGGTCTATTGTTCTATTGTTTCCTATTAGAACGCTGACATATTGGAAAATGTTGCCAATCAATATTCCATTACAGTGTAGTGTAATTATAGTGTAATATAGATATATTACCATTATAGTGTAATATAGATATATGGACTGTACATGGCAGCCTTCATACATTCTAATGTGTAATCGATCACCAAGAGCATTCAATTTATTTAAATGAAACGCCTATCGTCAGGTGGGTGGTAAAGATGATTGCATCGACAGCTAAAGCCTCCTTATAGTCTTCAGACCCACACAAGCACACATTTGGGATACATGATTACACTCCCTCATTTCAAATATATAGTTTTGGTTTCTCTTTTGTTCAGAAACCAAAAATCAAGGATTAAAAAGTAGAGCTGATCTGATCTGCAATCATAACACTATTATGCTGGGAGGACACAGTATAGGGTATATAACCAGAAGTATACAATAGCCTATTGTGCTAACATAATTATTATCATGATTGATATCGGAAATCTATCCCGCGGACGACAGTTGATGCTCTCTGTCGAAGGCTCTCTGTCGAAGGTAGGTGGCATATTACACTCACGAGTTCTAGGCCTAGAAATCATATACATGCGCGTATACTGAAGGATGGGGTGGGGTGGGGAATTTGTTTGTTTGTATGAAACATAAACGATGCATGGAGATGATTTGATTATGAATTAGTTTATTATCCCCAGGAAGCACAACCCATACCTCTTTAAGAGGGGCTCCCTCCTATATAATAATAATATATAATAAAATGCATTTATAAAGCGCATAAAACTAAAAGGTCACTATGCGCTGAACAACTTAATTACACTTAACTTACACTACAAAATGCATGAAAGAGCAAAATATATAACAGCAAACAAAATAAACGATAATGATTTTAAAACCAACTGCCTCAGGAAACGAGCAAATGACACAAGAGGAATGAAACAGTGGATTAAAAGCATTAACAGCATGGCAAGATTTAAAATACAGCAACAATAATTTTAAAAACAGCAATTTTTGATTTATATAACCACCTCTTTTCTAAATTACCCCTTTCCCCTCCTCCTCCCCTACATTCGATATCTTCATCTCGAGCTCTCCTCCCCTTCTCTTTCACTTCCAATGCTCTCTCTCATATGTTTTCTCTCTCCCGGCCCATATCCCCTTGCCCTTCAACCCCCCCCACACACACACACACACACCCACACACCCCAATCTTCTCCCTCTATCTTCTACTACTTTTGCAGTAAAATTGCTTCAGTAAAAGTCATTAGGTTATTAGAGGTCATATAATGGCCTTCCATCGATTCTGGTACATGGGATTAAGGACATGAATCGATTTTGTTTATAGCACCTATACAATTACAGTAGTGGCCCTTTTGTAATGTCGAATGCAAATATTTCGATGGTCTGTATATTTTCACAGTGAAATCAGCTTAGGCTATTTCGTAGTCTCAAGCCAATGCTTTCAAACTAAATCAATGCTTTCAAATGTAGACTGTTTTGTTCGACTTCTCTGCTCGTGAATATTGCACTGCGAAATTTAAACATTTCTTTTGTATACTTAGATCAGGTAACTCGAAAATCCTGTAATTTTATTCGTCACACCACTTATAAGAAACTGAAACCAAAACCGAAACTACCTGTCACAAATGTTTAGTTTTAAACAAAAGGTAGAAACAAAGAGATCGATATCTTGTGATTCAAGTGGTTAGGCAGGACAAAAGGAAACCACGTGACCAAAACCAAAACCAAAACTAAAACTATATATTTGAAATGAGGCAATGGTACCACTTTACACATGACTGCCCTTACACATGACTGTAGTGTGGTCACTTATTGATACCCGCCTGTTGTGTAGAGCGTTAATATGATGCCGGATCAGTGACCAATTTAATGGCGGAACCCCTTTCTTCGAAACAATGGTACCACTTTTATGAATAGCCTGTCGCAACTTCTAATCGGCATCAAAAGAACAAAAGATTATATAATCTATTGCGACTCTATTTCTATTAAAAGCTCTTTGGTTATAATCAACGCTCTGCAGGGTCTATTGTTCTATTGTTTCCGATTAGAGCGCTGACATATTGGAAAATGTTGCCAATCAATATTCATGAGAGTGTACATTCAACGTCCAGTTTGCGAAATTGGGTGAGTTGTGTTTGGTAGGTGTGAAATACATCTGACTGGGCGTTTTAATTACGTAACGAATAAAGGCATTGACATCATCGAATGGCTGCCCAGTGCTGTTATGTGTTTAGTTATTATATAGGCCTAATAATTATTATTAAATGTGTTCATCATTCCTTTCCTTTCCCTTCTCTGTACTTATTCTTTCCTGGGCCTATACTTTATCACTCCCTCAATCTCATTGTCCCCTCTCACCCTCCCTCTCTCATTCCCATCATTTTCCTTATATTTCTATTTATCTACTTGTTATATCATTTTATTTCTCCCTTCCTCCAGCCCTCTCTCATTCTCCATATCCCCTCCTCCCCACTTCCTCCCTCATCCCCTCCCAAGACTTCTCACAGAGGTGAATACGCCCCTCCCCAACCCCTCCCCTCTTTGGGTACGCCACTATTTCTATACCAATCTCCTTCTTAAAATAAAATTAAATGGAAATTTCATAAAAACAACCTTCATAGGCCTATACCTATACTTACATGTATACGTATAGCGATTACCATTATAGTGTAATATAGATATGTGACATGGCAGCATTCATACATTCTAATGTGTAATCGATTATCAAGAGCATTCAATTTATTTAAATGAGGCGCCTAAATTCAGGTGGGTGGTAAAGATGATTGAATCGACCTCAGACCCACACAAGCACACATTTGGGACACGTCAGGACAATGGTACCACTTTACACATGACTGCCCTTACACATGACTGTAGTGTGGTCACTTATTGATACCCGCCTGTTGTGTAGAGCGTTAATATGATGCCGGATCAGTGACCAATTTAATGGCGGAACCCCTTTCTTCGAAACAATGGTACCACTTTTATGAATAGCCTGTCGCAACTTCTAATCGGCATCAAAAGAACAAAAGATTATATAATCTATTGCGACTCTATTTCTATTAAAAGCTCTTTGGTTATAATCAACGCTCTGCAGGGTCTATTGTTCTATTGTTTCCGATTAGGGCGCTGACATATTGGAAAATGTTGCCAATCAATATTCATGAGAGTGTACATTCAACGTCCAGTTTGCGAAATTGGGTGAGTTGTGTTTGGTAGGTGTGAAATACATCTGACTGGGCGTTTAATTACGTAACGAATAAAGGCATTGACATCATCGAATGGCTGCCCAGTGCTGTTATGTGTTTAGTTATTATATAGGCCTAATAATTATTATTAAATGTGTTCATCATTCCTTTCCTTTCCCTTCTCTGTACTTATTCTTTCCTGGGCCTATACTTTATCACTCCCTCAATCTCATTGTCCCCTCTCACCCTCCCTCTCTCATTCCCATCATTTTCCTTATATTTCTATTTATCTACTTGTTATATCATTTTATTTCTCCCTTCCTCCAGCCCTCTCTCATTCTCCATATCCCCTCCTCCCCTCTTCCTCCCTCATCCCTCCCAAGACTTCTCACAGAGGTGAATATGCCCCTCCCCAACCCCTCCCCTCTTTGGGTACGCCACTATTTCTATACCAATCTCCTTCTTAAAATAAAATTAAATGGAAATTTCATAAAAACAACCTTCATAGGCCTATACCTATACTTGCATGTATACGTATAGCGATTACCATTATAGTGTAATATAGATATGTGACATGGCAGCATTCATACATTCTAATGTGTAATCGATTATCAAGAGCATTCAATTTATTTAAATGAGGCGCCTAAATTCAGGTGGGTGGTAAAGATGATTGAATCGACCTCAGACCCACACAAGCACACATTTGGGACACGTCAGGACAATGGTACCACTTTACACATGACTGCCCTTACACATGACTGTATTGTGGTCACTTATTGATACTCGCCTGTTGTGTAGAGCGTTAATATGATGCCGGATCAGTGACCAATTTCATGGCGGACCCCCTTTATTCGAAACAATGGTACCACTTTTATGAATAGCCTGTCGCAACTTCTATTCGGCATCAAACGAACAAAAGATTATATAATCTATTGCGACTCTATTTCTATTGAAAGCTCTTTGGTTATAATCATAATAATGTGAAATGTAATCCGACAGAAAAACTGCGTCAAATTGCCGACCCAATTTCTATCATGCATTAGCTGAGGCACACCACTAAATATACCACCCATTGAAATATACGTAAAATAGGTTGATGTCCATATGAAAAGGTTTGGCTACAAATATTCTCTTATAAATGCATCGACGCACAGTTTCCCCCTCGAATGCAAAATTTTCCAATCACAGCGAGTGTAGCATCTACACAGTATGTGTTTATACTACATGGTTGAGTGCATAGCATCAGTAGAGCTGCGAGAGATCTAGCTGGTGACTAGTGGAAAATACGGCATCTGTGATTGGTTTTTGTCAAAATCCTGGATGTTCCCTTCATCCAATCAGAAAAGTTTTTATATCAAACGAAAGCTAACACTTCCCGCTGAAACACCTTTTTTCATTCCGTCAACAGATGACGCAATTCAATGTTTGTAGCAACGCGAATGTGAAAAATTAGTTGAAAACGACCTATTCAAGCACAATTTTTGACCAAGATGTAGGTTTTAAAGTCAAAACCTGAGGTGGTCCTTACAATAGTTTTAAAATTTTATGTCATTAAATGAATGAGCACACTTATATTGTCCATATACTAGCTTCATTTTAATCTCAATTTCAATCTCTTTAAATTGCAAATCTTGTGCAAAAAGTTACTATTTTCGCCTGCTTTGTCATACGGTTGTAAATTCAATGAACTATGCCTTTGCTAAAAGAGCGCTTACAAACTGATATGCACCGGTGAGCAAGGTGTTATGATTAAATAATATTGAAAGATATTAAATTGATCAATGTTCAGAGAATAGTGTATATTCATATGGTCAAAAATGTGGTCCCCGAAAATACCACGCGGCGGCAATGCATGGCAAAATAGGCATTATGCAGGCTGCACTATTGCAAGACAGTCTTCATGCGCTTGTTTTTAGAGGCTTTGCAATAATTATGAGCCCTGGGGGAGGATACATTTGAGGGGCAGCAAGTTTTGGCAAGCCGAGAGGAGGGGCAAGCGATTTTTGGTACACATTGATGTCGTGCCTTTTAAATAAAACGCTTTAAAATATGCCAACATTCCTGCTATAGCTACGCTCGCAAGTCTATACCATTGCTCTTAATTATTTAATATTGCACAATCCTTTAAAAGTTAGACACGCCTATGTATCAAAATATCCAAAAGTTTCATAGTTTAGTTTTCAAGGAAATCTAGTCAAAACTTTTTTCAACATTGTCGCAACGGGTAGATCTTACTGTAGAAACCAATCTCCCCCATGGTCATTTTTGATGGCCGGTCCTATCCCCGGGTAAAGGGCTAGGGTAAACATTTAATCACTAAAATGAGCGCAAAGGATGGATCTACCATTAGCTTAGGTCGCGTCGTTACCCGGGGATCGTTAGGGCGTAAACACGCACTTTTTATGATGGATAAAAAATCTTAGGGGGTTGTACAACCCTTCTTTTTTCGTATATAGTTCTAGGGTTAAATGACACAGCAACTGAGTCTATACATCGTCCGTTGTACATTTTGGTCGAATCGCGATACCGTCCAACATTATAGGTCA
Source organism: Amphiura filiformis (assembly GCF_039555335.1). Classification (NCBI taxonomy): domain Eukaryota; kingdom Metazoa; phylum Echinodermata; class Ophiuroidea; order Amphilepidida; family Amphiuridae; genus Amphiura; species Amphiura filiformis. The sequence goes on along the minus strand of NC_092636.1, from coordinate 48,615,250 downwards.
CGGCGAAAGGTCAATCTTAGACGTTCAATTCATTTTAGGCGTGTAAACAACAATTAAATACGCTTACGATGATTAGCTGCTTGTGATTTCTGGCTCTATGATTCGTCGATTTAAATCTACTGTGAAATTCTTAGACGTCCAAGATTGCATCTTGGACGCGTAAGGTTAGGCGTATTAGCTTAGACATCTTTAGAAGCTATCGGCCATCCATAGGGCACATTTGAAAACGTCTTTGAACATGTTGAAAACCACCGATGAAACGGAAAATTATGAACTTGCGAAATCCATGATATTAAATCCTTATATCACGCACCAAAATGATAACAAATTCATCGTTCTATGTACATTACAACTGTACTTCGATCCAATAATGCTGATAATAATTATGACCTCTGAATGCCCACATCCACTTGTCCAGGGGCCCACGTAATTGATATGCAATTAATGGTCGTATGATTCCCATAAGTATTAATAACATCATAGTCCGGCAGAGAACATCATATTTTTTAGGTTCTCTACTTTTGCCAGATACAACTCTATATTATTTTTGCTGATCCTCTTTGGGTGGTACAAAATACGATTCGGGTGGGTGTAAAAGTGTTCGGCTTGCGCAATTCGAGAATGTCAAAGTCAACGTTTATGTACATAGGGGTAAGAATTCAAAACGGGTAAAAAAGGTTATCCTTGCAAACTTGTGAGCAAAAAGGTCAAAAGCTAAATTATGGTTCTGTCCAAACAGAAATACTCTGATTTTTATGCAAATGGTCACAATTTATTATACCATGTAATAACAATTATAATAAAAAATATTTTGCACCTCTTAGGTGCCAATTTTTGCTCTTAATTCGGGAAGGAGTTTTTCCCCAAGGGTAGCTATTTTACACCCACCTGATTCGATAATAACCAGCAAAAATAACTGGCAAAATAATCGAAACTGTCTCTACTGCTGGACTAAAAAGCTACTAAAACATGCATGTTGTCATTATAGTCAACCTGTTCAGGAACCGCCACTTGACTTACATGGGGGTGACACGCAAAGAGCTTTTAATAGAAATAGAGTGGCAATAGATTATGTAATGCTTTGTTCGTTTGATGCAGAATAGAGTTTGCGACAGGCTATTCATAAAACTGGTACCATTGTTTCGAACAAAGGGGTTCCACCATTAAATTGGTCACTGATCCGGCATCATATTAACGTTCTACACAACAGGCGAGTATCAAAAGTGACCACAATACAGTCATGTGTAAGGGCAGTCATGTGTAAAGTGGTACCATTGTTCTCACGTATCCCAAATGTGTGCTTGTGTGGGTCTGAAGTATATAAAGGAGGCTTTTATCGATGCAATCATTTTTACCACCCACCTGACTTTAGGCGCTTCATTTAAATAAATGAATACTTTTGCTGATCGATTACACATCAGAATGTATTAAGGCTGCCATGTCCACATATCTATATAGAGGTTATCCACGTTACTCATGTGTGACTAACACAAGGCGCTGGTTCCCGTAGTATTCCTCATTCAAACCAATTCAATGCACGACCTCAGAGTTACTTCAATGATTTTAGCGGGCTATTTTGAAACAGTCATGGTTACACATACATGTACTTCTTTTGAAAATCCTAAACAAGGTATAGCAGTCGCTGATAGGATATGCAGCTTATAGAACACGGATAACCTCTATACGCCGTAGAAGTGACGTCATAATCGGATTAACTACCATAGCAATAGATGAATACAATTTTTGAATATACCGCGCTGGTTGCACTCATCACTTGTCTTCAATCATATAATAGATGGAATACACTACCGCTCTTTTCAAAGAGACTAATCTTACAGGTGCAAGTGATTAGCATTTCTTTGACATCTATGGTTCAATGCATCGGTACCGCATGAACGTTGTAGTGTGGGCGATATAGCCAAAATTGTATTCATCTATTGCTATGGTAGGTAATCCGATTAACTACGTCACTTCTACGGCGTGTTACCAGAGAGTAGGTATTCTTGAGAGGGCACTCTATTCACGTGGTTTCTTTTCCAACGCTAAAAGTGTCCGCACTATCGATTGATTACGTAACTGTTATGAATAATTTATTAGGTTTTTCAATGCAATCGCCTCGACCCATTAATACATATTATCTGTATTATCAAAGTACTTGGAGTAGCAATACGGTGAGTTCACTGAACTACGCCCTAATACTGATGGAGTTTTAATGGCGTTAATCCTCTCCATACACAGATGAACAAATACAATAGATGAAGGTCAACACCTCCTATGTGACATGTTATATGTGATGTACAAAAACCTGAATATCATAAAGATCAGTATTCGTTTGTGCATATGAACTGCACATTTACCGTAAAATGGGGTAACTTCGGTCAGCGGGGTAACTTTGGTCGGTCAAATATATTTTTTTAAATGGTCATATTTTTGTACAGCGATATTGTTTTTAGTCATATTTGGTGTCAATTTGTTAAGAAATATATTTGGAAGAAATAATAGTCGCTCATGTCCAATTTCCTCGAAATTTACGAAAAATCAGGATTAATGAAAAAAAAGGAGCATTTTTTAACATTTTTTCAGAAAAATAAAAATCGATATTTGTGAGCAAGGATGTGTGCTGGGTTAATTTTGCAAGGGATCAAATGTAATAATAAACAACAACTTGCCCATATACAGCGAAGATCAATTTTTTTGATTTTTTTTCTTCATGGAATGTATACTCTGACCAAAGTTTCCCCAAATGCTATTTTGAACCACTAGGGCACCCTTACAAAATTATTAGAAAATCTTTTTCAACTTCAAGGTGTAGAAGGGAACCCTATTGTCATAAAAAAGAGATAATTAGCAATATAATTGGTTTTGTTTGGAAGCAGTGGTTTAAAAACTCTGAAAAGTGCCCAAAGTTACCCCATTTTACAGTACGTTGCTAAATATTACTCATTATATATAATGACAAATATTGGTATTATGACAACACGGTATATACATTGAATATAAAATGACTAATAGATCCTACTATCATGGCGTCAGGTCAATGTTCATCATATCCCGTATGTTTCTTAAAATTCATTCATATTTGAGACAAATTGCTGTGCCCATTTTATAGGTGCACAGGTAGATCCGTGTCTTTTTTAATTTTCATTTCCTTTTAATGAAAGTATTAAGGTTTTCCACTGCACGGGGGCCACAAGGGTGATATGTTTGTTTATTTCTTCTTTATACTGGGTCCATATTCAGGGGAAAATTTAAGTATTCCCCTGTTCTTCCATACTGATCCATATGATACTAATTTTAATGCTATATTTTCAAAACGAATACTTGTTCCCGGTTGGCTCTATAGCCATTTCACAGAAAAGGTATTTCTAGTGCAATGCAGCGTCGGACTCTAGCTGAGAGCGTAGCCTAAGTCATTACGGACTCCAAGAAGGGCTCTCCATACACAAATGAACAAACACAAGGAGGGTAGTCTCCTCCGTGACCAGCTTGATTTCGATGGAGCGGAACCAAATTGGCTGCAGAGGAGACGGGTCATTTTGCTATGCAAATGAGTTGAGTGTCGTAGCCCTGGTATTACTCTATATATAATGGTAGCTTCATCGCTGTACGTATACATGTAAGTATAAGTGTGAGTATAAGTATAAGCATATAAAGGTTGTTTTTAATTTCCATTTAATTTTATATAAGGAGATCGGTATAGTAATAGTGGCGTATCCAAAGAGGAGAGGGGGTTGAGGGGGACAGATTCACCCCTGTGAGAAGTCTTGCGAGGGGAGGAGGGAGGAAGAGGGGATAGGCCTATGGAGAATGAGAGAGGGCTGGAGGTAGGGAGAAAGAGGAAGAAATAAAGAGATATAATAAAGACAAGTAGATAAATAGAAATATAAGGGAAATGATGGGAATGAGAGAGGGAGGGTTAGAGGAGACAAGGAGAGCGAGGGAGTGTTAAAGTGTAGGCCTAGGAAAGAATAAGTACAGAGAAGGGAAAAGAAAGGAATGATGAATACATTTAATAATAATAATTATTAGCCCTATATAATAACTAAACACATAACAGCACTGGGTAGCCATTCGATGACGCCAATGCCTTTATTCGTTATGTAATTAAAACGCCCAGTTAGATGTATTTCACACCTGCCAAACACAAGTCACCCAATCTCGAAAACTGGACGTTGAATATACACTCTCATGAATATTGATTGGCAACATTTTCCAATATGTCAGCGCTCTATTAAATCGGAAACAATAGAACAATAGACCATGCAGAGCGTTGGTGACACGCATAAAAAATAAATGGAAACCGTAAACGTATAATACTTGCTGGGAAAGCAAATTGATATATAGAGGTGTATTCGCCGGCGAAGTGACGTAATAATCGGATTAACTACCATAGCAACAGATAAATACAATTTTTAATTATATAGCCCAGCACTGCATCGTTCACGCGGCACCTATGCATTGAACCACATGTCAAAGAAATGCTGATCACTCGCACCTTTAAGATATTTGAAAAAAGCGGTATTGTATTCAATCTATGAAAATTGTATTCATCTATTGATATTGTAGTAATCCGATTATTACGTCACTTCGCCGGCGAATTGACTTAATATCCTGCCGTATTCATCAGCGAAGTGGTTACATAACTCCTTGGTAAGTGGTAACTGGATCACGCATCTTTTAGAATTGGTAGTTACATGTCCACTCCTCTTGCTGGTAGCCAAATTGAATTTTTAACATAAGTCGTGTTCACACAGTCGGATATAAGTGAGTTATTACCGGTAATAAGCGACTTATAACCGGTAATAGTGACTTATTACCGGTATTAAGTGACTTAAGTCCGACCGTGTGAACACGACTATAGTCAACTCCAATATTTATCTGGTATAGAATAGAAATACAACAATACGTGTACTCTGCTGCGCACAATACATGTATCGATTTTGACTGCATCGTGCATGGCAAAGAGCTTTTAAATAGAAATAGAGTCGCAATAGATTATATAATCTTTTGTTCGTTTGATGCCGATTAGAAGTTGCGACAGGCTATTCATAAAAGTGGTACCATCGTTTCGATCAAAGGGGTTCCACCATTAAATTGGTCACTGATCCGGCATCATATTTTCGCTCTACACAACTGGCGAGTATCAATAAGTGACCACAGTACAGTCATGTGTAAGGGCAGCCATGTGTAAAGTGGTACCATTGTCCTGACGTGTCCCAAATGTGTGCTTGTGTGGGTCTGAGGTCTATGGAGGAGGCTTTAGCTGTCGATTCAATCATCTTTACCACCCACCTGAATTTAGGCGCCTCATTTAAATAAATTGAATGCTCTTGATAATCGATTACACGTTAGAATGTATGAAGGCTGCCATGTCACATATCTATATTAGGCCTACACTATATTATAAATGGTAATCGCTATACGTATACATGTAAGTATAAGTATAGGCCTATAAAGGTTGTTTTAAAGAAATTTCCATTTAATTTTATTTTAAGAAGGAGATTGGTATAGAAATAGTGGCGTACCCAAAGAGGGGAGGGGGTTGGAGAGGAGCAGATTCACCCCTGTGAGAAGTCTTAGGAGGGGAGGAGGGAGGAAGAGAGGAGGAGGGGATATGGAGAATGAGAGAGGGCTGGAGGAAGGGAGAAATGAAAAGATATAATAAAGACAAGTAGAGAAATAGAAATATAAGGAAAATGATGGGAATGAGAGAGGGAGGGTGAGAGGGGACAAGGAGAGCGAGGGAGTGATAAAGTGTAGGCCCAGGAAAGAATAAGTACAGAGAAAGGAAAAGAAAGGAATGATGAATAACCTAAATAATAATTATTAGGCCTATATAATAACTAAACACATAACAGCACTGGGCAGCCATTCGATGATGTCAATGCCTTTATTCGTTACGTAATTAAAACGCCCAGTCAGATGTATTTCACACCTGCCAAACACAAGTCACCCAATTTCGAAAACTGGACGTTGAATGTACACTCTCATGAATATTGATTGGCAACATTTTCCAATATGTCAGGGCTCTAATCGGAAACAATAGAACAATAGACCCTGCAGAGCGTTGGTGCATGGTATATCGGTCCGTGCAATGTATAGGGAGCCTGTCATTTTCTTGTAAGCCTATAGTCCCCGTGGTATAGACGTTGGGTCCCCCCAGTTTATTCAAGATTTCGCATAGAACCCCCAAGATGATTTTAGAAAATGGAAGATTAGATTACCATAAAAACGATACAGTAATCTTTATCGGGGTTCTATGTAAAAATTAGATAGATTTTTCATCATTTTTTGAGCGTTCATTTTCACTAAATTCAAAAAATAATTTACGTATATAAAATTGAAATAAACTTCTCTGCCTCCTTAGCAACACCAACTGCTAATTCGCTGGCGAATAGTCCTGCGGACTACGGTGCATCCGGCCCATGAAGACAAATCAGTCCACTAATGACTTAAATGTCATATATATTGCTCGGACAACATCATATCATTGGAAAGCTAATATTATGAGGACAATGAAAATGACTCTTTTTGAGAAAATAAGACGTTTAAAATTGATATTCCGCAAAAAACAATTCCTTCGAACGAGACAGATTTGACCTAGAAAAAAGTTGACGCCATGAAATGACTGTGCTTGCTTTGCGAGAAAGGACTATAAACATTCTCAATGCACATAACGTATACTGTTGTTGTTCACAGAAAAAAAACCTCTGAATTAAGTATTACAAATTTAATGGTTTTTAAACATATGGATAAAATCAGCCGTTTCTTTTTATATATTAGTAAATTGTGATATTACAATTCATATGTATATCAATATCATGAGAAATATTTGGGCTAAAAAATAAAATAATAATTTGAGCTTAGAATTTTAGCGTGATCAATCTGAGACTAGCATATAAACCGTGTTAAGTCCACAAACTCATCAAAACATCGCAGGTCATATGTACCTATACTCGTTTGAACGACAAGACTACCGAAGGCACGTTCGTTTGGAGTGACGGTACAGAGAATGACTATAATGTCTGGGGCCCAAATCAGCCATCAAATTCTGGTAATGAAGACTGTGTTGACTTTATCAACAGTTCTACAAAAGGCCTTATATGGAACGACATACCATGTGTATGGGATACAGATCTTCCTTATGTCTGCAACCGATATGAAATTAACGTACGAGTATACGGTTTTACCAGTACAATTCATAATGAAATACTGTTACAATGGGATGAATTTACAACGAGACACTAAATTCAAATCATAACAGCTATAATCTGAGAAAAAAAGCTATTTCAAATGGAGAAAAACAGTCTAAGATCTGATAAACGCGCAATTCGCTTATATCAATTAGACTGCGGAACTCAGTCCTCAATGATAGTCAGTCATTTATCTTTTGGTCGTTATTATGACTATCATCATAGATGAACTCCTGGATGGGGCAGCTTTAATTAGCATGAGGCCGCATTGATATGTAAATAGCGTATTGTTATTTAAATTTGTGCCCAGACGTATTGAGGGCGACAGTCATGTTATCCAGATGGAGAATGGCTGCATATGCCGGGCATGTCAATTTGCTGAGTGAAGGCACGCTCCTGAAGATATGCAAATGCATGGAGTACTAAAGAATTACTTTGATCAATACCAGTTAAACAGGCGATTGGTACTGTACTCCATGCATTTGCATGTCTTCTGGAGCGTGTCTGGTGGATGATTTGAACTAATAACCTTCCGTGCAAGCACCCTATAATTATGATAGGGTCACTCATAAATTTTCGTCTTGGGTAAAGACTATGCTGCAGGGATCGTTTTAAACGTAAATACCTAAATAAATCATGCAAGTCATGAAGTGGCCATATTTTTTGGGAATTTTTTGTGACGCACCATGATCTTTGCGAAGTTTGCATTCATAGAACACCTCAATGAAATATGATATGTCCCATATATATGTTTACTTTAAAGTCGAAGCTACATTATAGGCAGAAAAAAATTTAAATTTACTGGCCAAAATGTGATATTTTTGGCATTTTTCTAGTAACATTTTTATGGAAACGAAAAATTACAAAAAATCTCGTAAATCTGTCAATTTACAACCAATTCTACCACCCGAAAGAAAAAACTGTCCGTGTTATTTTGCTCACACAATAGTTCTTGTCCAAAAAAGCCAAACAGAAGAATGCGTGTTATCTTTAATTTTAAAATAAATGTTCGGGACTTTTTATCACGATTATTGTAACACGACAAAAGAAGTACAGTACATACATCCGACACGTAGCATACATCCTTTTGGCCTGATAATATACCAACGCGCCCGGCTATATGGCCACATAAAATTTTTAATTCGTTTCGCATCCCACCTTTTGGAAAAGTGAGGAGGGCGGGGCTGTGTTTTTTGTTTTTGTTTTTTTGCTGAATTGCCCAAATAAAGCAGTGTTCATGTAAAATTGACATTGCTAGCACTTTTGGGGCATTTCAGCATATGCCAGGAAAACGACGAAACTATCATTAATGAGGGGTAAGATCCTTAGAGTTCCACAAAAACACTTGCAAATGATTCATGCTGACTAATAACTTGTAAATATGCATTAACATTTCACTCATGTATTGAAACCTTTTAATGTAATATGAAAATTGAACTAGACTTAGCTGTGGTCTAAGACCACGAACACAGCCGTGTTGTTACCCCTTAATGACCTTTGACCCCAAAATATATGAAACCCCATAGACATTGATTAGTGGATAATTAAATCTGGTCAACCAGAAAAACTCACTTTTTGGTCAGATGGAATCACCGACGTTTCGGCCAAAACCTTTGGCCTTCAGCTGGGTGGATGATTTAGGGTCATCCGAGGTCAATCGATGAGGAAGTTGCTTGATGACCCGATCCCAACCATGTGACAGATTCACTCTAACGCCCCCGCTCCTGTTGAGTGACGGTTGTTCGGCTCGTACCCACACTGCTTCTTTGACTCCCCGTTCAAACCAACGGGGTTCACGGTCCAAAATGACAACGTCGTCAATGTCAAAACTGTGACCACTGCCCTTAAGGTGTTTGTAGACGGCTGAATCGTTGCCACTTGAACTGGCGCGTCTATATTGGGACATGCGACTCTGCAGTGGTTGGCCGGTTTCACCAATGTAATGTTCTTGGCACACCTGATCTTCAGCGCACTGGACACCATACACAACACCACTTAAACGGCCCTTGGGCTGTTTGTCCTTTGGGTGTACTAGCGACTGCCGCAGGGTATTGGTTGGCTTGAAGTGTGTAGTGATGCCGTGATCGCGGTAGATCCTCTTTAATTTCTCTGAAACATCCCCATGGTAGGGGATGGTGACAAAAGTCTTGGTACCAGAAGACGCGGTGGGTTCGCTGGCTGGTTTAGCGTCTTTCTCACCACGATTTAGGGCCTTGTCAATTGCCCAGTCTTTGTAACCACACGTTTTCAAGGCGTGGCGCAAGTGTTGGTGCTCATAGATCTTATCAGAGTCCTTTGTGATGATGGTGTCGGCCCTGTGATAAAGAGTATTCACTACACCGAGTTTCTGGACCAATGGATGATTAGAGGTGAACTGCAAATATTGATCAGTATGTGTTGGTTTGCGAAATACTGATACTGAGAGAGTGCGATCTTGGTTGACAGTAACCAAGCAATCCAAAAATGGAAGTTTATTGTCCGTCAGACCTTCTTGGGTGAATTTGATGTTATTATCCACTTGGTTGATATGCGCAAAGAACTTGTCGAGCTCCGAAAACTTGACTATAACCCAAGTATCTTCAACATAACGATACCATTTGGAAGGTGGAGATCCGGGGTAAGACGACAAGGCACACTGTTCAAATCGCTCCATGTACAAGTTGGAAATAATCGGCGACACAGGGGAGCCCATCGAACAACCATGACATTGTTGGTAAAAGTTATTGCCATAGCTGAAATAAGTATTGTCCAAACATAGGCTCAACAATTCACAAATTTGATCTGGCGACAAGTCTGTGCGTTCTGACAAAGTCTTATCCTCCTTCAAAACGTCCCGAACCGCGAGTACCGCGTCTGCTGGAGGGATGCTCGTGAACAAGGCAGTGACGTCGAAGGATGTAATCGTCTCGTCCGCGTCCAACACAATACCCTGAATTTTTTCCGCGAAGTCCTTTGAATTCCAAATATGATGTTTCGATTTGCCAACCAAAGGGCCTACGATCTTAGCGAGGTACTTGGCAATGTTATAAGTGACCGATCCTATGCTGCTGACGATAGGACGTAAAGGTACACTGGCCTTATGAACCTTCGGAAGTCCATAGAAGGTAGGTATAGTTTCAGACGTGGGGTATAATTGATGTTTCAATTTAATGTCAATAACCTTGTCTTTCTCCAAGAATTGATTCAACTTAGCCGCGATCTTGCGTTTAATACCACTCGTGGGGTCTTTATTGAGGGGGTATAAGTCTTTGTATCCCCTAACAACTCTTTGGCTTTCTTGTCATAGTCTGTCGAATTCAACACCACTGTGCACCGCCCCTTATCAGCTGGAAGGATGGTAATGTCTTTGTTCTTTTTAAGACTTTCCAACGCAGTAAATTCAGCTTTAGACAAGTTATGCTGGAGGGGGGGGGTTAGCGCTGATGACACTAGCACTTACCCGCGATCTCAGTTCTTCAGCATTAGCTGGTCCCAAACGAGCATTGCGAATCGCCGATTCAGTGGCAGTAATGATATCAGTCACTTGTACACGCTTGGAAGTAACGGCGAAATTCAAGCCCTTTTCCAATAAACTCTGTTCGTTAGACGATAGCGGACGAAACCGAGAGGTTCTTAACCCATCTATCTCTGATATTGTGAGCAGATTTATCCTCTTTACAGCGCCAATTGGTGTCTTTATCGACCCTGCCGGACGAAACAAGTCTTCCGAATTTCGCTACCTGCCTTGTTTTTGTTTTCTCGTGTTGCGATAACTGCGCATGTGCGGTGAACTCCTGAACCCGTTTGTATGTTTCCAGTGGCAACTGAGTTTCCAACTCGCCGGAAATTTCTTCCTTTTTGGTGTTTAACTTGTTGATCGTGTAGTTAATCTGTCTTATTCTCTCATTTAATAATTTGCGTTCAGTATTATGGAGAATCTTCTCTACTCGCGATCCTTTGATCGTAGATTGTAATCTGGCGCTACGGGGTATTACATCAGCGTGTAGGCACCGTAGAGAAAAACGCAAATGGTTACGATAGTTAGCAACTTTCCTCGATGTTTTCTCGAAATCCTTCGTTAGTTTGAGGCAATCCTTGCCGTATTCCTTTCGAATAACACTGTGTATACTTTCAGTCATCTGGGATTTGATCAATTAGTGGATAATTAAATCTGGTCAACCAGAAAAACTCACTTTTTGGTCAGATGGAATCACCGACGTTTCGGCCAAAACCTTTGGCCTTCAGCTGGGTGGATGATTTAGGGTCATCCGAGGTCAATCGATGAGGAAGTTGCTTAAGGGCAGTGGTCACAGTTTTGACATTGACGACGTTGTCATTTTGGACCATGAACCCCGTTGGTTTGAACGGGGAGTCAAAGAAGCAGTGTGGGTACGAGCCGAACAACCGTCACTCAACAGGAGCGGGGGCGTTAGAGTGAATCTGTCACATGGTTGGGATCGGGTCATCAAGCAACTTCCTCATCGATTGACCTCGGATGACCCTAAATCATCCACCCAGCTGAAGGCCAAAGGTTTTGGCCGAAACGTCGGTGATTCCATCTGACCAAAAGTGAGTTTTTCTGGTTGACCAGATTTAATTATCCACTAATTGATCAAATCCCAGATGACTGAAAGTATACACAGTGTTGCCCATAGACATTGGCTAATGTCAATGCATGGGTGCACGTGGCACAACTTTGCTATGTTATTTGTGGCAGAAGGGGCATTTTGAAGGTTTTTCGTCTCAGACTGGAAGTGACCCCTTAATGACCTTTGCCCCAAATAAAAAAATATCACATATGAATTGGGTAACCACAATTTAAGTGTGAACATACCGTTACTGTCCTACGTTTTTCTTAGCTAATAAAATTTTTTGAATGTATTTCGTTTTATACCGGAAGTGACCCCTTAATGACCTTTGACCCCAAATCTGTGAGGACCCCATAGACACGGCTGTGTAACTAGACTTAGCTGTGGTCTAAGACCACGAACACAGCCGTGTTTTGACGCCTTAATGACCTTTGACCTCAAAATATATAAAACGCCCATAGACATTGGCTAATGTCAATGTATGGGTGCAAGTGGCACCACTTTGCTATGTTATTTGTGGCAAAAAGGGGGCATTTTGAAGGTTTTTCGTCTCAGACCGGAAGTGAACCCTTAATGACCTTTGACTCCAAATGAAAATATACCACATGTACAATAGGTAAACACAATTCACGTATGAATATACCATCACCCTCCAATGTTTTTCTTAGCAAATAAAAATTTTTAAAGGTTTTTCGTTTTATACCGGAAGTGACCCCTTAATGACCTTTGATTCCAAATTTGTGAGGACCCCATAGACACTGGGTAATAACAATGCATGTGTGCAAGTGGCGTCACTGTCATACGTAATTTGTGGGAGAAGAAGCATTTTAAAGGAATTTCGTTTTATACCGGAAGTAGCCCTTAATGACATTTGACCCTAAATAAAAAAATACCACATATGCACAGAGTAACTACAATTTATTTGTGAACATACTGTTACTGTCCTATGTTTTTCTTCTCAAATACAATTTTTTGAAGGTTTTTCGTTTTATACCGGAAGTGACCCCTTAATGACCTTTGACCCCAAATCTGTGAGGACCCCATAGACACTGGATAATAACAATGCATGTGTGTGTGTCACTGTGGTGTCACTCTCCTACGTAATCTGTGAGAGAAGAAGCATTTTGAGTTGAAATCACGTTTTTGACCCCTATGACCCCTGCTTGACCTTTGACCCCACAAGTTTCATATGACATGTAGGGGCATGGTCAATGATGGTTGTGACCAAGTTAGGTTAAAATCGGTACAAGCATGTAAGTGCTAGAGCAAATGTAGTGGTCGGCAGAAAGAAGAAAGAAAGAAAGAAGAAACTAGACTTAGCTGTGGTCTAAGACCACGAACACAGCCGTGTTGTAACCCCCAATGACCTTTGACCCCAAAATATATGAAAACCCCATAGACATTGGCCAATGTCAATGCATGGGTGCACGTGGCATCACTTTGCTATGTTATTTGTGGCAGAAGGGCATTTTGAAGGTTTTTCGTCTCAGGTCGGAAGTGACCCCTTAATGACCTTTGACCCGAAATAAAAAATACCACATATGAATTGGGTAACCACAATTCATGTGTGAACATACCGTTACTGTCCTATGTTTTTCTTAGCAAATAAAAAATTTTGAAGGTTTTTCGTTTTATACCGGAAGTGACCCCTTAATGACCTTTGACCCCAAATCTGTGAGGACCCTATAGACACTGGGTAATAACAATTCATGTGTGCAAGTGGTGTCACTGTCCTACGTAATTTGTGGGAGAAGAAGCATTTTAAAGGTATTTCGTTTTATACCAGAAGTGGCCCCTAAATGACCTTTGACCCTAAATTAAAAAATACCACATATACACAGGGTAACTACAATTGACCGTTGACCCCACGAGTTTCATATGACATGTAGGGGCATGGTCAATGATGGTTGTGACCAAGTTAGGTCAAAATCGGTGTGAGCATGTAAGTGCTAGAGCAAATGTAGTGGTCGGCAGAAAGAAAGAAAGAACCTGTAAGAAAAAAGACACAGCCGTGACTAAACGTCACGGCTGTGTAAGAAGAAAGAACCTGTAAGAAAAAAGACACAGCCGTGACTAACGTCACGGCTGTGTAAGAAAGAAAGAAGAAACTAGATATATTGCATCCTTAGTAAGGCTGCGAAGTCTAGCCGTGACCTTGAAATGACCTCTGATGACCTGGAAATGACCTTCACCACATATTTTGCATCATATCCACATAACGTATACTAATTTCCATTCAAATTGAACAAACTTTGCAATTTGACCCCTTTTGACCTTTGGTTGACCTCTGGTGACCTTGAAATGACATCCATTATATTTTGAATCATATCAAGATCACATACACTAATTTTCATTTAAATTGGACAAACTTTAGAACTTGACCCCTTTTGACCTTTGGTTGACCTCTGGTGACCTTGAAATTACCTCCAATATATTTTGAATCATATCAAGATCACATATACTAATTTTCATTTCAATCGGACAAATTTTAGAATTTTACCCCTTTTGACCCCAAAACAGACCCCTCCTCCATGTTTAAGCCAAATCTGATTACAATCGTATATGAACATAATGCTAGAGCCCTTTTGGCATTATTCGGATGATCACAGCACGTAATATGCAGAAAATATTGAATTTTAAAGTGATTTTCAGTAATCAACCATTTTTGTCCCCTGTATGACCTTGAACTCAAAATCTGTGAGGACCCCATAGACACCAACTAATGTCAATGCATATGTGTCAGTCGCATCTCTGTACCATAGAATCTGTAGGAAAAGAAGCATTTTGAAGGTATTTGGTTATGTGCCGGAAATACCACCTTAATGACCTTTGACCCCAAATCTGTGAGGACCATATAGGCCCCGGCTATAGCCAAGGTCAATGTATAAATCTCATTACTGTACCACGTAATCTGTAGGCCAAAATTACTCATGCATGACGTTTGACCCCAAATGGGTCATGTCAAATGTAAAGGCTGGGGTAGTGGAGCTTGTGCCCAAGTTTGGTCATAATCGGTCAAATAATAAAGGAGCTAGAGCAAATTATGTTAAATGTTGACAGAAGAAGAAGAAGAAGAAGAAAGAAATCGCCCAGAAACAGGAGTCTAGCCGCCGATCGGCTAGACTAAGAACCTGTAAGAAAAAAGACACAGCCGTGACTAACGTCACGGCTGTGTAAAAAAAAAAAATATGGACTGATCCCAGAAAGTGAGGAAGGAGGTGGGCGTACTTATTTTTTTATTTGGCTTAGCATGGACTAGTCGCCAAGCTGTGAGTTATTGATTAGCAATCAATCAAGTTAAAGCACTTTCCTACAATAACAAAAGCTTCTAGTCCTGTCTCGCAGTTGAAATCGCAATAATCTTAAGCGACCACCAAGTATAAACTCAGCGCCATGAGTTGTTCCTGGGATATTAGATATAGAGGGCGGCATTCCAATCCGAGAAAGATTATCGCTGTAGGACCTATGCTATTCAACTGGTTGTGTACTGAGTTGAACATTTTTGGTAGTCGCAACTCTGAAGTAAAAAAAGGTGAAATCAAAACGGATATTCTGACAAAACTATAATATACTATATTTCGCGTTCTCGGGTTGGGCGTTTCTCGTGATAGGCTTTATTTTAGATTTGACAGAAAAAAATAATTTCAAGCAAAAGGTGTATCTCTGAATTGTGTTGATTTCATTCCTCACACACACATAAACTCAAAATCTCAGTATAAGTTTGGTCCCGATATCGCTTGATATTCAGCTTACCAAGAAGAAAAAAGATTATATCCAGCTTGAATTAATCGCCTTTCATTATGGAACTGCAATTTCGCAATAGCTCATATCATGATGAATACGTCATTTACTTCTCGATAATAATTATTATTTTCTCTCAGCCATGTCAGCATAAATATTATTTACACATAAAAAGTCATGGGATCAAAGATAGTCAAATAAAAGTATATACTGGTACCTGTTATGTTTATCCTTTATTTGTGTTCACCAGGGGCTAATGGTGATTACCAAGAGCAAAGAATAAAGGTGGGTTTACAAAAGATTTTAGATGCTTAACATTCAATAACAAAGTCCAATACAACATTGCGAAATAAAGTCCAAACTGTAAGTTTGATTTTAATGTTTGATTTAGATTTCTTTAGTTTTTGTTTGGTTTTGTAATTCCATTCCAGACCCGAATCATTTGTGTCTCCTATTTCGTAAATCATGTCAGCACTCAACATTATCTTTCTTGATGTCGATTTACTAATCTATAGTTTCTGCCAGAAAAGAACTGCAGTTGTTTACATTTTAAGAGCGTCCACAGCGTTCTGATTGGCTGATTCAATAGTCTGACAACAGGGGCGTAGCCAGCTTTCTTGGTCAGGGGGGCAAAATAAAATTTTGGGGGCACAGACGAAAAAATTGCAGTTGCATCATACAATACATAGAGACTGTATGTCTTCGAGCTTCCCGAAAAGGGCCTTATTGGGATGATGTGCGCGTAGCGCAAAAAAAAATGGTATTTTACACTATTTTCGCCCATTATCCGGCTAAAAAGGGCTTTTTATTGTTACAATTTGCGCGCGTAGCGCGGAAAATTTTGTATTTTACACTATTTTGGCCCTGAATTTTGCTAGAAAGGGGCTCCTTGCCCTTTTCTTTTTCTTTGCCCTCCTGATTTTCTCTCTCATTTTTTTTGTCAGAGGGGCACTTTTTCTTTCATTTTTTTGTCAGGGGGGGCACTCTGCCCCACCTGCCCCCCCGCTGGCTACGCTACTGTCTGACAATCATAACAACAGACACGGTAATCTGATTGGTCGATTACGCGTCAAAATGTTGGTCGGCGCATACAATGCTCCGCGTATGTCGCTCATTGACAAGGCGCTGGCCTCAATTTGAGTAAGAGACTGCCATTCTTCTCTGAAATCGAGTATAGTCACAGGTATAGTAAAATATTTGCAAGAGACCACCGCAAATAATAACCTGCGCCCGGAGTTTTAATCACGGACAATAACTTTCACATAACTTCCAAAACTATTGTGACAGTGCATTGAACAAAACAAACCCGGGATGTTTTATATTTGTGTAAATGTGGTGAAAATAGGCTTGATATGCCTACTTCCAAAACAAAAATATGCCCGATATGTAGTGACAATATGATTGACAGCTGTTTGAACCATGGTCTGCTACTTTTTTATAGGTTAAGAAATGACTTGCTGGGAGTGAAATTGTACAAAACAATGCACTTGTACTGAAATGTTGATGCGTCTAATGCACGAGCCTCGAAGAGGGAGTGCATCACGAGAAAAAAAAATCCATGATGATTGCTATTTTTATGACATAATTGTCACTAAAGTGTTGCATAATACAAGCAAATATAAATGCATCAACCCACAAAAAAAATGAGTGCGTCCGAATTCGTCTTTACGCTTTATATAATGATAGATGAAGAAACCCGGGTATACGTAGATAACATGATCGATTTAACAATATAGTTTAGAGGTTCAAATTTTGCTATTATGATAATGAATGGATAAAATGGTAACTTAATAGTTTAGATGGTACGTCCAAATAAATAAATGTTATGAACACTTCATTTCGATAAACAAATAGTTAAACAGCAAATTTACGTAATAAGTAATTGTTGAATGAATCCGTATATGGGTAATACCATGTCATGTATTATGCTGTATTTTTATTAGTATATTAGTTTATTTGTTTGTTTGTTTTAAATAATGTTCCCATAGGAACTCGACCTCGACCCATAACAGGAGAAGGTTACGGCTCGCATTACCCCCATCCCCGGTCTACGCCAAGCTGGCACAACTTGAGCCAATTTCTACAAACTTTCAGGAAATGTTATTTCATAAGAATTGCGTCTTGACAATCCTTTTTGGTAGTACAATATGTGGTGTATGTGGAGTGTCGGTGGAGTTGATACATGGATATGGGGTGTTAAATGTAGGGCCTACTTGTATTTGTCTAGCTACAACCATTAGAATCACATTCTGCAAAGTCAATAAAATTCTTCTTATTTTATTTCTGATATAAACGAGTTGAATTACAAATCAATTCATGACCACTGGTATTGACGTAGTTCTATGTTCCGGGCACCGGAACACTCCCTAGAGTATAATCTGGGAGATCGGTTTAGTGCTCCCATCAAAAGAAGATGTACATTTCATGAAAATAAAATTCTCATGTAAGCCTGATTTGTTTCCATTGTTTGGTATTTTCGTCTTTCATGCTTTCTTGTAGTCTTGGATAAACTGATATTTTTTCATTGTTCAAAACCTGTGGCCTATCTTTACGTCATCATGTAGACTGATTTAATTTTTCGTGTCTGGAAAAAGGATAGCCTTACAGCCGGCCGTTACCTTTGGCCACACAATTCTAATGCTAGTAGTTATCACGAGACACTGTCAACTGCATAGTTCCAATCGGCTAAATGAGTCAGCTGCGAAGGGACCTATGATCAGAATTCAATAAATTCCTGATCGTTGAACATCGTTGTTCAATCTTACAGAAAAATTGTGCGATGTCATCTTTCAAATTTACTGTTAGCATTATGAAATCACGCAGACGCATACAAAATGACACGAACACGCCATAGGAGGGAAAACTAACAGACAAAGATTTTTTTCAAGCTATTCAAATACTCAGGGGAATGTAGTTCTTATTGTAATTTTGGAATACCATCTTTTGTTGCCTTCATGCAGCCCCTGGGTGTCTCCCTTGTGGTTGTCTCGTGATGATCACAAGTAGACATGTGTGGTCAAGGGTAAGGGTTTAGCTTCTTTTGAAATCGGCCAGACAAGTAGATTAAATCAGTCTACATAAAAAATGCCACAGGTTCCGAATTATAAACAAAATACGTTGATTTCATTTTTATATTAGAATGTTGCAGCTAAACCCAGACGGCGAGTACCCGCTAGTCCGAAGGACCGCTAGTCCGAAGGTTCGCTAGTCCGACAGTTCGCTAGTCCGAACACGTATTTAATGGAGGACGTGACGGTCGCTAGTCCGAATTTGCAAAAAGGTTCGCTAGTCCGAAAAAAAGGTTCGCTAGTCCGAAGGTTCGCTAGTCCGAATTTATTAAAAGGTTCGCTTGTCCGAATTGTTAATCAGGTTCGCTAATCCGAATAAAAAAAGGTGCTCTAGTCCGAATTTTAAATAAGGTCCGCTAGTCCGAATTTTATATAAGGTTCGCTAGTCCAAATGATAAATAAGGCCAGCTAGTCCGAATTCTAAATAAGGTCCGCTAGTCCGAATTTTCTTTAAAGAACCTGATCAGCGCCACCATACACCGGTCTCAAAATGTATTGGAGGTGTTTGATCAAATATACTGAGCGTGTTACCTGAGTAGGTGCACACATGTTCACAACATTGTTCATGTTTTGCATTGTTTCTTTAAAAGTAATGATGGCAAGTACATAAAAGTATACATTTTCAGAAAGGAAACAATACAAGTAACCCAATAAGTTTCCAAATCGATGAAAACTGTATATTTATGTTCTAAAGACACAAAAAGTATACATGGTATAGATGCTGTTTTTCTAAAGTATTTGAATATTTATTCCTTTTAAAAATTACTGATGTATATAGGTTTTGCAGATTTAGTGAAATTGCAATTAAATATACACCATCGCCTCAATGGTAATGGAAATAATTCAAAACAACAACGAGAGCTAGGCCTATTATGAATGTCTAAAATACAAACTTTTCTATTTTATTTCTTCATTGATTAAGTCTTTCTCTATAAATCCTTTTTCCTTTAATTCTTTCTTTCCTTCTTTCTTTCTTTATTTCTTTCTTTCTTTCTTTCTTTCTTCTTTCCTTTCTTTCTTTCTTTCTTAAATTCGGACTAGCGGACCTTATTTAAAATTCGGACTAGCGAACCTTATTCATAATTCGGACTAGCGAACCCTCAATCAAATTCGAATTAGCGGACATGATTTTAAATTCGGACTAGCGAACCTTATATATAATTCGGACTAGCGAGCCTTATTTAAAATTCGGACTAGCGAACCTAGTTAAAAATTCGGACTAGCGGACCGTATTTAGAATTCGGAATAGAGAACCTTCGGACTAGCGGACCTTCGGACTAGCGAACCTTCGGACTAGCGAACCTTCGGACTGGCGGGCCTTCGGACTAGCGGGCTGTAACCGACACAGACCTCCCCCCGACACACACACCCCCCCCACCCCACCCCACACACAAACACCCCCACCCCACCCTCCACACACACACCCACACAACTCCCACATATCCACCTATATCCCGAGACACATAAACACCACATATACTCAAGCAAGTCAAAATCAAATCATACTTGATCACCAACGTGTATGATCTTTCTTGTTCATATGCAACAAACTTGGTGAAAGCGTGCGTTTTCCGCGTCCTGGGTTCTCTCGGAAAATGTACGTGCTTTACACACATGGTTGGGCAAGTGCATGAACGTTGTAGATGATATTGTGAGTGGAATTACGTTACTAATTCATTATGACAATATCGTAAGTGTACATATTTTACGACATTTTAAAAGTCTTAGGCAATTAATTAAATTTTAATAAAATAATTAAAAAGTTAAACAACCATAATTAAAAAAGTAATCACATTTAAACAAA
This sequence comes from Amphiura filiformis, assembly GCF_039555335.1. Lineage (NCBI taxonomy): Eukaryota > Metazoa > Echinodermata > Ophiuroidea > Amphilepidida > Amphiuridae > Amphiura > Amphiura filiformis. The sequence continues at coordinate 48,594,876 of NC_092636.1, read as the reverse complement.
AACGCTTCTTCTGGAAAATGAGAAACAACAAAAAAAAAACCAAAAAAACCCCCAAAGAACCAAAGAACAAGAAGAAACAGTTTTACAGAACTGTTTCGTGAAGTTTTGAAACAAGACCATACTCTTCAGAAACGAAATGTAGAGTGATATTTATGATTTATGATTAGAGCTGCTTTCATCCTGTTGTTTATTGAGAACTAATCTGTACCTTTCCTCCAATATTATTGGTGTGATCCTTGTGATCCGTGAGGAAATCACATCTTTGTGATCCGACCAGGTGCATCTTGTTCGCACTGAACAGGCGTAACTAGGTTGTTTTATATTCTATAATTTTCCTGGTGTGTTAACTGTGATTACATCTAGACACCAGTTTATTTTTGAATTTAAACGGGACCCTAATTTAATGCGAAAAACGCCAAAAAGAGATGCACTATCAGTCATGACACGAGTGGCTTTTTACGCATCATTATTTGTTTTCAAAACACAGCTTCACAAATCGAAATTGGAAGGGTTTAGGCTATTTTGGACGCCTGTTTGAGAGAGCTTATTTATCGTTTAGGCAATCATTCCTTGTGATGGCTTAGTCTCTGGCCAGACTGTGTGTGGCTATCCAGAACAAACATGTTTGTAATAGGAACGGCGGCTTTGTAAGAGACTAGTGCTGGCTCTAAAAGTAAACACAATTAGCACTTGATAAAGTTTATAATGTTTGCGCTGGGTTAGGCTAATGAAAGTTGACTCCCAGTTTCCCGTTACCCGACTCCGGTCAGAAAAAAATGCCGATCAAATATTTCATTATTTTCCATTATTTCATTATTTCACATTTTTCAAGTTTTTAAGAAAAAAAGGATAGTTTTAATGTCATCTTTCACGTCCGACACGTATTTTAAGCACTTTTACGCCGACCCTGACCGGCCCGAATAGTCTTTGCAAACGCTGGGTTAAACTACGTGGTAAAATGGCGATATCGTAGGGCGCATTTACTGGAGACTAGGAATTCCCTGCATCTAAGTTTCTCCTACCACTAAATGGATAGACCGAACACAAAGAGAGGCAGCCAAGTTCGCGGGAACCAGCGTATGAACAAATATGAAAGCATTTCTACCGTGCACTATGTAGCGCGCTATATATAGACAACATCAAAATAAATAAAATAAACAAAATTTGAAGTCAAATTTATTCTGCTTTTCTTACAAATATTTATGTATTTAATAAAATAAACTTATAAATAAAATGATTTATTTGTCAATTTCTTGCATGGTTGTTTTATTATTAACACGTGCACCCTGTGATGATTTTTACCAGCAACCTCCAGTTTGTGCAAGTAGACAAACTAATTTCCGTATAAATATTGCTTCCAAAGATGTGCTAGTGGAGAGTAAGTTTGGTTTGTAAAAAGTAGTGTGCAATAGAACACACAGACACAGTGTATTTATATGGAAAAGTGGTTCTCCAAAGACTATCATGGACTTCTGGTGCTTTCATATGTTGCACAACCTATAGGTTAATTTGAAGATTCCAAAGAAGATGTGCTTAATTAAAATTTGTTTTGAAGTGAAGCATGGTCATTACTAACTATACTTTATTATTTTATTTGGGCCTCAAAACATAGCATTCCGTAATTAACTTTGCACCGATAATGAAAGTTTGAAAATAATGAATAATGAATAATGAAACAGTCACCTACCCAGTCATGAAAAACTATGTAACGGGAAACTGGGGATCAACTTTCATTAGCCTTAAGGGTGCATGAATGTTAATGGTTTGTGTATACCGATGATATTAAAATAGCATCGGTAAATATAATAAGGCCGAGTAAAAAATAAAACATGTTTCTCATCCCCTCCCGCTTCCTTTTTAGAGACCGCTTCAAATTTTTTTTTTAAATACCTAAACAATAAAAAAGTCCTTTTGCACCTATTTTTTCGATGAAACATTAAAATCCTCTTTTTTTTTTTTAAATCCAATATGACCAAACTTTGATATGACTCACACCGTTTGTTATTGTAATAGCATTACTTGATATGATAAGGCCGAATAAAAAAATAAAACTGTTACTGGTCCCCGTCCGCTTTCTTTTTTGAGGCCGCTTCAAATTAATTTTTATTTATAAAATTCAGTTATAACATTATTTCTATTTATTAAAATTTTGAAAAAAGATGTCGAGGAAGCTGAGATATTTTCTATTAATTAATTATTTTGTATTATTTTTAAATTGAGTCATAACTTTATTAATTTCTATTTTTTTTTAAATTTTGAAAACATTTCTTGAAGGTTCTGTGATCATTAGAGGGTATACCAAGAGTTATATATATCTACCAGAAGAATAGAATTTAAGAAGAAGCTTTTTTCAGGTATTTTTAGACGCTAAATACAGGGTCTAATAGGACCTATGGGTATTTGCACCTATATTTTGCGATACAAAGTTTTTAAAAAAATTTAAAAAACCTTATCCTGTTTTCTTTTTCTGTTTTTTTTTAACCTGGACGAGAAACATTTTTTTATATTAATAATTGGTCCAAGAGTTGTGTTCTTTTAAAATAGGCCTAAGTTGTAAAGGACTGCCGACTCTACGGGGATAAACCTGACTTCAGTTGGTCACTGAACTGACATTGTAATGTCCATTTGCTCTAAAAAGTAAAACATTTCTATTAAGGGTGGTCTTAACCCTGGAATTATGGAAACTTTCGGGCTTCATAACTGCTAAATTATTAGGCTAAAGAATATAAAAGTATACATTTTTAGACTGGAAATGACTTGCTGAATTCATCTGTGAGGGTCAATTTGGGCCAAAATGCTCATTTTGAGAAAATCCCAAAAACGGGTTTTTGGCCCAAATTTTCGTGCAACGTAACAAAAAAATTGTTTGGCCAAAAAAATTTTTTTATTAATTTTTAAAAACTAGATAAAAATATCTAGTGACCGTTTTTTTTTTTTTTGAATTTTGACCAACTTTGAGAAATTTGCACCAAAAATGGTCAAAAAATGCAAAATTTTCAAAAAAATCATAAAAAAGCCTGATTTTCGCCCAAATTTCAAATATTTTTGGTGAAGTTGGTCAAAATTCAAAAAATGAAAAAACCGTCCCTAGATATTTTTATCTAGTTTTTAAAAATGAATTAAAAAAATGTTGTGGCCAAACAATTTTTTTGTTACGTTGCACGAAAAAATTTGGGCCAAAAACCCGTTTTTGGGATTTTCTCCAAAATGAGCTTTTTGGCCCAAATTGACCTCACAGATGAATTCATCAAGTCATTTCCATTCTAAAATGTATACTTTTATATTCTTAGACTTATAATTTAGCAGTTATGAGGCCCGAAAGTTTTCATAATTCCAGGGTTCAGACCAACCTTAACATGATTAACATTCGGCAAATGTTCGGTTTCATATTCTTAATTTTGTCACAAAAACTTATTGCATGCTAACTTGCTCCATAAGATATTTACTGTTTGTAAATTAGTCTTTATTAATTGAATAATGACAAACAAGAAATGTCTTTAAAAAGACAATGCCACTGATGAAGACCATGTTTCATAATTTACATTGGTAGTCCATGATATGCTGGTAATTTGTTTTATGTGTAAATTAATTTCCGGATGGGACATATGGGTATTTATTGGTAAATACCACAAAGAATATAGGAAATACAAATTTACTCTTAAAATGTGTGCTAAGCATATCTAATTCAGAATTGTATAACAAAAATCTCCATGCATATCAATCCAAGCAAGTTTCCTGATAATCCGACAATCAATATTCAATTGACCTCAGATAACCTGGAAAATGTTCCCCACTGAAAGATGATAACACCCACCAAGTTTCATTACCGTCCAACAATCCAACAGCAGACCTCAGATGACCTTGACATGGCCTTGAATATGTTTGGCGCTTCATGGTGATCACATCCACCATATTTCATGAAATGCTCAATTAACCACATATGACCTTGACATGACTTTAGCAAAAAAAAATCATGAAAATGTGAAATGTGTATGATGATATACATGTACACTTAAAGTCTGCACAAAAAGAAACGCAGTTGTTATAAAAACGACTGTAGCTTCAGAACTAATAATTGTTTTCACAATATTTCAACATAAAAGGAAGGATGATTTATTTACGCGCATTTTGATACCCGATTTGTCTAATTTTGTTCAATATCAACTATACAGCGGTGTTTTAAAGAGAAATACCCAAATTTAAAAGTTGCAGAAGATATTAAATGACGAGCTTTACGTGCAACCTGGCATAATAACTATTGATCGCTGTAAACTGTAACTTTTAAATTCGGACATTTGGATTGATCATGACACACAGGCAGACAAACAGGGCCTATAGATTTAAAACACATCAAATACCACAAAGAAAACAATACACATTCGGATCACACAAGGTTCTGAACAGAAACGACACATACGGGCCAAAACAGCACAAAGACATAAACCAATCAATAAAACACACCATCCAGGATCACACAAGGTTCCCCTACCCTATACCACAAACCCACCGAGAACCGCGAATGCTGAGAACCGCGAAAGCCGAGAACCGCTCTAGTTATTATTATTATTATCCATTATTATTATTGTTATCCCTCCATTGGATGTTGTGTCACATTTACCTTGTTTTTACTTATGCAGCTGTTTAAGTCAGGGCAGGGTTGCATCATATAACAGCGCCATCAATTAATTTTGTTTCTTTCTCCTACTACCCAGCAAACACAAAACGTTTTCGACATCATTCGCAAAAGGTTATAAAAGGTTGTCAGAAAACGTTTAAATGTCGGGTTATATAAAGGGTACATTAATGGTATAAAACGTTTTCATAACAATAAATAACATTTGTTGGAAATTTACTGCACAGCAAACACAAATTGTTTCTTATTTTTATTAATGATATGCCAATGGTAATTAAACATGGAAAGATCTCAATGTACGCTGATGATACCACACTATATGTTAGTGGAAGTGATGTTAATACAATATCCAAGAAGCTCACCGATGATATGGAAGAAATTACTAAGTGGCTTCGTAAAAACATGCTTTTCCTCAATACTGACAAAACAAATGTTATGCTATTGGGCAGTAGTTCAAAATTACGCAGTGTTCATGATGATTCGTTTTCAGTTATGGTAAATGGTTGTAAACTTGACAGGTTAAATAAGGCTAAATGTTTGGGTGTGGTAATTGACGATGAGTTGCTGTGGCACAAACAAGTAAATGGTGTTACTCAGAAAGTTTTCTGTCATTCAGCCCCAGTTTGACTACTGCAGTGCTGTATGGTTTGGTAGATACAACGAGGATGTCCATAAACTCAGTGTATTACAAAAACGTTGTGCCAGAATTATATTGAGTGTTAATTATCTAACTTCATCTGATATTATGTTTCCAATGTTAGGATGGAAGTCACTTCAAGACAGTTGTAACTATTTTAAGGCTTTATTGATGTATAAATCTCTAAATAGTTTGGCTCCATCATATCTCTCTTCAAAATTCAATTATATTTCAGATAGACATTGTGTTAATACGAGACAAGCCGCAGCTGATCTGCTGGCGCTACCACCATGTTCCAATGGCAATGATACTGAATATTTCAAGTCTTCATTTTCCTATAGTGGTGTTCAAGTATGGAACAAAATTAATCTTGACATCAGAAAGTCACCAAGTATTCAATGTTTTAAGCGCATGTACAATTTATGATGAACATAATGTTTGTTGCTTTAGGACCAATATTGGTCCATTTTGCATGAAGAGTATATCGTATGTTTTGGTTAATGTTGATGAATTTGGTTGTTATTTGTATCTTATTTTATGTTATTGTTAATTATCTCATCATGGTTGATGCGCACAAAACATCATGATAAACAGTATCTTCATTTTATGTTTGTATATAATTATGTGGGGGTGCGTGTGTGTGTGTGTGGGGGGGGGGGGGGTGAGTGTATAAGGTGTGAGTTTTTACGTGAGGGGTGAAGTAGTGTGGGATGTGTATGTTTGTGCGGTAGTGGAGATATGAGGACGATAATGTTGTGTGGGGAGTAGTGCAGTGGTGGATATTTGAGGGTGATAGGAGAATATGAGTTCAATATGAGTTTGATTTTGATTCGGATTTGTGCAATATATTTGATTATAATTTTGTGCCATGTTGAGTTACCAATATTATAGTAGTACTTTGTAATGATTTGTTCTTAACATTGTATTAGTTTAAGTACTTGTAAATTGGTATTCTCTATTTAGATTGTGATTTATATGTTTATGCTTTATTATAATACTCATGTATCTGTATGTTTTTTAATGTTATGGAGGGCCCCGTGTAAGAACAGCATTTTAGCTGATCGGGCCACCCTGGGTAAATATGATGCAATAAATAAATAAATAAATAAATAAATGTTTTACAGAAAACATTTAAATGTCGGGTTATATAAATGGTATAAAAACGTTCTAATAACATTCCAAAAACATTTTTGAAAACTTAGTATAAATCATTCTAAACATAATGTTATTTTGGGGTTGAAAAATATTTTGCAAAAAATGTTTGCCCAAAATATTTACAATAACGTTTTAAAATGCTTTCACGACCTTTATATAACCCGACATTTAAATGTTATTAAAACGTAAAAAAACATTTTAAGAACATTTCTGTGTTTGCTGGGTGCAAATATTTTAACATAATGTTATTTAAATATTTGGCCAAAAATGTTTGCCAAAATAGTTTACAATGACATTTCGAAAACATTTTAAAAATATTGTTGTAGTGTGTTTTCATACAAAACGTTTTAAAACGATTTCATGACCTTTATATAACCCGACATTTAAATTTTATTAAAACGTTTTTACCTAAACCAAAACCCAAAATATAACTTATTTAAAACATTTTAAAAACGTTTTTGTGTTTGCTGGGTAGTAGTTCATTAACACATCGCAACATATTGATTGTCATGTTTATATTTGATTTGTTTCAGTTTCGAACATCCATTTATTTAATAGATTTTCTCGTGATTTGTATTTCTTTGGAACATATACTTACGTCAATCCGATCACGCCTAGCCTTGATGTGATGTTATTGAGCCCTTAGGGTGGTTACATCACAGTTTCTTACCATGTTTACACTACTGGTCATGCATAGATCGATAGCAAAGATATTTCTATACATTTTGCAAATGACATCGTCAGAATTTCACCAGTTGTACCTATAGGGCAAGCCTCTCACTACGTTAAGATATACAGATTTTTTTCTACTTGAATCTGGTAGTTTCAATTACTATTATATAAGCTTTATTACTATTATGTGCGCTAAGTTTCAAGTTTGAATAATATTAATAATTTTATATAATTACCTGAATGGACATGAATGGACTGAATGAACATGATGTGACTCAACGTTATATTCAATATAAATTGTATCTGGGTACGTTGGGATTATACAGACTTCTTTCTAATTGAACTGCTTAACCGGAATTGAAAACATCAAGTCTAAATAATAGTAGAGAGATTGCGAACAGGCGTTCACTGCTAACGCCATACGGGTTACGTGCGGTAGAACGTCATAGTGCCGTTCATATCCAAACTAGTCTCCTAGAACAGCCAGTTTGTATCGGTCCTAACGCTCGTCGTTCCTAGCACCCGATACAGACAACAGTACACATTGACCAATAGGTACTACATACAAATAGTAACCATTGGCCAATGTGCAAAATTATATGTTCCATATACTGCCGTATGCAGTACCCATTACCCAATGTTACTAACATATGCGGCAGTTTATGAGAAAAAGTGATAGGGCCCTCTGTTGTTATTAATCGTATTTAATACGTATTTACAACGTTGTGAATAAATATTTGACACCATAGAATATAAAAACTAGTAATTTGATAACTTAAAATAAGATCAAAACAAGCAGGGTTGCCAAACCCGCGATTTGGTAGCCCAATTGGGCTACTTTTGAAACAAGGCCGAAGGCCGGAGACCGCTCCCCACAAGGCCGCAGGTCCGAAGGACCGAGGCCGGAAGCTCCCATCTTCAACGAACCGCCGTAAGTGAGTTTGTTTTTATAGGTCTATATTTACCCCATAATTTCCCTCATTCTTCAGGCCCTGCCCTCTATCGGGTGTTAATTTAAAGTTTAAGCTTGATTGCTATTGTTTCTTTGTAAGCCTGCGGCGCAACCTTGAACAATATTGTTTCTGTGTAAGCCTGCGGCGCAACCTGGAACAATATTGTCCTTGAGATAACGCCCCGTAGCCACCCCCAGCCAGCCCCATACCTCATTTCGATTTTTAACATACCCATATCCTCCTCTTTATATTCCACAGTGTCGCACATTATCTCAAATAATCATTCACTACATTCGCTATTTAAAATGTTAGTAACATTGGGAAATGGGTACTGCATACGGCAGTATATGGAACATATAATTTTGCACATTGGCCAATTGTTACTATTTGTATGTAGTACCTATTGGTCAATGTGTACTATTGTCTGTATAGGATGTTCCTAGTATGTTCGTGATAGCCCCATAGATTCCGTTCATAGCCCTCTCCCAAATTCACAACTGGTACATTACCAGTGCATTCAGCTGTGACAAATGCCAATTGCTAACAAAGTTCAGGAAATATCACCTCAAACCCCAATAAATTTGATAATAACAGAACAATGTTGCATAAAGTCCAAAATTGTGTCTCCCGAAAAGCTCAAATTCAGCCTTCTTAAATCCGCCATTTTAGGCAAATGCACGACATTATGAGCATATGAGCACCGTAACATAAACTTACGGAAAGAACATTTTCTATCAAAAATATTTGACACCATCTCCTGACACATCCCAATAAATATTTAACCCGTGCGGTTTATGCAGACCCATTTCAGATTAGTCTTGGCACTTCGTGAAAAAATATTCCATACTAACTGTCAAGTCCCTATATCTTAAAGAGTCTTTAGAACTTTGAATCTGAAAATGCAATCTCTGCGTTCCTCAGAATGGTTAAGCAGGTGTTGTACTTACCGTCATGGTACGTGTGAACAATCCTTGTATTCTAGTCTTTTGTTGCCTACAGAAAAGTTGAACGAAGATAATTTCTATTTTCGGTTTCGGGAGTTATATTCATTTTTGACATGCAAATGTGAGATGAGAGGGTTGGTGCTTATCTAGACAAAAGAAGTTTCTAAATTTTACGGTCGTAAATTCGCGATAAATTGTACGGCTGTATTGACTTGCGTTGGGTGTATAGGTACTTCCGCCTAGGCGGGAGTGGCTCAGCGTAGAAATATACATTAATCACTAGTAATCAGTGTTGCCAAGAATTACGTATACTTGTTCGTGCAATCGCGCAAAAATCGGTCATATGATTATGTAGAGATGAAACGGGGAATTATTTTCGTCCCAAATACACCTTAAAACTTAGTAATATGCAATACCAAAGAACATGATGCAGTCATGTCTACAGTAGAATTCATCTCGACCTTTGCAGGACTTAACCCCATTAAAAGCTATTAAACCAAGATAACACTCATTGAAACAGCTCAACTGATTAAATCGGATCTTCTCTGGTTGTGCACAAGTGTCTGTTTTCATGTGCGATATCGCAATAAAGCTGGTATTCATAGGGAGTTGGCTAGCTATGCCTTGCCCTCACTCATATTTTACAAAAGTGCGACTATTTCTGAACATCTAACGTAGCTGTAATTTTAGGTCATGTTAGAAAAATATATTTGCTAGAAGTTTGGAGAATAGCTAAAATATTTGCTGGTTATTTTTCACACAGTGATGTTAACTAGGCAAGTGCCCATTCTTACAACGTACATCATTTGGAAAGGTCACGCGTCAATGGTGAGAGCACTGTGTATTGTGTATAGGAAAACGGACAGTAACTGCAGTATGAGTGCGTTGAAGTGAAACTAAAAACATCGGTCTTCCACACACTGTGGGTGTTCCATAATCTTGTCTTATCCAGCCTTTATTAACAACAGGCATCAACCTCTATATTGAAATAAGCTGATTGGTACTTCAAACTTAAGAATGAATTCAAGGAACAGATCAACTCACACAATCCCTTGCGTTTTCGTTTCTGAACAATAGAGCTCCCGAAACAGAAAAGATAAAACGGCAGTTAATATGTGACAAGTCCCTCAGATAAAGTCGGAAATTATGAACATTGAAATAATGCCATACTGCCATTACATATGGAAAGGTTTCAATACAAAAACGATTCTCTTGTAAACCATCATGCGCACAGTTTCCACCTCGATACACCTGAGCACACATTTTCGTCCCAAGAGCTTCCAAGCCAAGAACAACAAGCAGTGAGTGTCTCCACCACAATCTTTGATTACACTACACGGTTGAGTGCATAGCAATGTAGGAGCTGTGAAGCTTCTAGCTAAAAAAGGGCCTCATTGATTGGTGTTTGTCGAAACCTCAAGTGTTCCCTTCATGCAATCAGATTTTTTTAAATATCAAGCGAAAGCTAACACTTCCCTCTAAAACACTTTTAGTCACTAGGTCCACAGATAACACAATTCAATGTTATAACAAGGACAATGTGAAAAATCTCAAGACTGTTGAAAACTACCTATCCAAGCACATTTTTTGACCAAAATGTAGGTTTTAAAAGTCAAAACCTCAAGTGTTCCTTACAATATTTTTCAAATTCCATGTCATTAAATGAAAAAACACACTTATATTGTCCATATACTAGAGTCACTAGAATGAGCAATGGTTAATTCTCTTTAAATTGTAAATCTTGTGCAAAAAGTTACTATTTTCGCCTGTTTTGTCATACGGTTGTAAATCCAATGAACTATGACTTTTAAAAAAGAGCGCTTACAAATTGATATGCCTTGCTTAGAACCGTAGCTTTCTAATGTTCTCTGGCATACTTCATTGCATGAACTTGTATTACATATATGTCCATTTTCCTATTGCCGACTTTTGTCTGATTGAATCAAACCCTGTCATAGCGACATTAACACATTTGCATATTTTCTTTACAACACCTTGCCACCCAGCGCAACCTTATAGTACTACATTGACATCAAACAAAAAAAAAAAAAAAAAGATGTGTTTTCTTTTGGCCAAGAAGAAGCAGAAGAAATTGTCACCTTGCACCAATACTGCCCGCAGGATAAATGGTCAGCAATTCTCGGTACCACTGACCACTGACATCAATTTGCTTTGAACTACTTGTGTCTCTTCCTGTATTGATGCTAGAGGCAGAGGCCGTCCTGATGCAGAATTTCTGGGACGCTAACTAAACTTAAGCCCTATAAGAGTACCTAACGATCCCAAAATCCTACTTCGAATCGTATTCGTTGATCATATTTTAATTTTATGTACGTGCATCTAACCGAGGGGTGAGGGAGTGCAGGTACCATTGACGACAAACGTCAAAAGGTGTTTTTCGTTGGATCCAAAATTCCGCCAAAATGTCTGTTGATGCGAATAGGAATACGGAGACATGTAGTCCATGGCATGAAAAGGGGCATGGGGTCTTTAGAATTAAACGATTAATTCAGGAATTTGCCGAGGCAGTTGTGTCGAATTTCAGATGATTTGACAGTTAGAGTCTAGCCGAGACTACAACTATCGAAATTACATTTATTTTATTTTTTGAAAAACAAATTGTCCACATTTCGTTATTTTTCACATTCAACGATTTGTTAAAAGACAAAATCTACAAAATTTCCACAACTTTCTTGGTGTCAAAATTTATCAAGTTTTTAAAATGTCAAATATTACGAAATTTTGATTGGCTTACCGTCAAAATTTACGAAATTAGACATGCGTTAGACCAAAATAGGATCCTAAAGGACTCAGAGTTTACCATCTAATTCGTTTTTTGTTTTATCATAAATGTAATCTCTTCAATGGAGATCTTCAGGTTCCCACTTCATGTTGGTAGCGGCAACCTGGTATTTGCCTACATGGTTAAAATATTGGGAAATAAAGGGTTCACAAAAAATAACTCCCCCCTTAAAATTACAAAACCTTTCGTTTCAGACAAGTTGACATCTTACTTCTCATGATGTCATTGAGCTTGCCAAATGCACACCAACCAGCCCTAGTCCTCCTCTTTACTTCATCCATGTGATTGTGAGTCATGTTGATTAGTTGTCCTAAGTACACATATTGGTCCACCTTTTCTATTTCTGTGTTCCCTACCATGACCAGCTGTTCTGTTGCGAACTGGTTGAACATGACTTTTGTCTTTTTCATGTTTATCTTTAGTCCCACTTGATACAGTAAGGTACACTATATTGCCTTAATTATTTATTATAGGCAAAATAACATATTCCAATTAGGAATGACGCCATAATTATTCTGCCATCTAGCAGTACTCCTTGCATTCTTATCCAATACTCTGGAGAAACCGACAAAGACTGCATCAATCGGCAACGATGTTCACTTACGGCAATGTAGGGAATCGAGCCCGGGTCTCATAGGGGCGAGGCGAGCTCATCTACACGTATAACGCCTCCACACATTATGTATATAATAAACTGCTCAAATAAAGAAAGTCCGCAGTCATAAAACCCGTCCTGCACCAAAACCTGATCTTGTTATGAAAATATGATTGATACGGTTGTGTGCGGAAACTTGTTAGCTCCAATCTGATACCAAATTTTCTACCAAACACTCAAAAGCGACAAAGATTGATGGCAGTTTATGGCTTTTAGTGCATTTTCAAAAGTTGCAAATCAAAATGAAGCACGCGATCGAAATTGCTTAGCGTGGCAATATGGTCAAGCTTGCTTGCCTACGATGGGTCCATGTCGACTATCCCAAGTGCGCGCTTTATTCAATTGTTAATTTAAAACGCATGGATTACTACAGTGCTTTACTGATGAATACTAGGGCACGATGCGATCGATATGACCTAGCGGTTGTTTCGGGTCGCGCTCTGTCATTCTCCTCTACAGCCCGCGTGGTCCGTTTTTAAATTGCAACTTTTGAAAATGCAACAAATTTCATATACTGGCATCAATCTCTGTGAATTTAGAGTTTTCGTCAGCAAATTTGGTATCAAATTGCAGCTAATAAGATTCTGAACACGACCTTGTCAATCAAATTGTCATAACAAGATCAGGTTTTGGTGTAGGACGGGTTATATGACTGCGGACTTTCTTTATTTGAGCAGTTTAGTTTAAGTATTTTTTTCCAGTCTTCCACAAACACATACATGACATATCACACAAATATTTATTTTTTTAAACATCCAACACATCATTTAGTTCATGTAGATATGACTAGGCTACATATCAATGGCAATTTATTATTTCCTTAAAACTATAATGGGTTTGAGTATCTTGGCTCCCCTGCACGCAGTTTACCTAGTGCATTGGCTCTGGGGTGTTTCTTTAAAAAATATAGTTAGTGTTAGTTATAGATAGTGAAACTTCTGCATTGCTTGAACGTATGGACTCCTGGTATAAATAAATAAGTACCAGGAATTGTAAATGATCAATTAGATAGACGGGTATAAACCCCGCGCTTCATAAGTTTATATAAATCCAATTACGGAATGGAGATCGTTTTTGCGTGTCACTATCATAAGAGAATCATAATTTGATTAAGATACTATTTATCTATTGCCACAGTCTACATTTGCTTCGTGGATCTAGGTAAATATCACAACTAGGTGGAACACTATTTAACCGTTAGAATAAAGATGCATTGCATTATAGTATTACAAATTAAACTAGAGCGGTTACCGCACCAAGTAAGTAAGTAAGTAAGTAAGTAAGTAAGTAAGTAAGTAAGTAAGTAAGTAAGTAAGTAAGTAAGTAAGTAAGTAAGTAAAGTAAGTAAGTAAGTAAGTAAGTAGTAAGTAAGATACACTTATATAGGCTGATACCATTTCATGGTCTAGCAAAAATAGAAGGGCGGATATCATTCTATTATTACAAGTTATAAGCTATTATATCAACAGCTAGTAGACCTACTTATACAAGTATTCAAAAATGGTACTCTAAAGTAACTCCAATTTTGAAGAATATAGATATATGTTTTTTACTTCAATTCGGAACATTATTGTCCTTGACTAAAAGTGTCCTGCCATCAGTCAATACAATTTAGTCACGGCAATATCGGTGAATCTAATCATTCAAGTATTATTTAGTTGTACAGACTATCAGCAACATCACAAAGGTTTTCAAAATGTCATACAAATGGCCATGAACTACTTATCACTTTAAAGGATAATGAAACCCATACACATGACAAACTTGCAACTTTAAAGGGTTGTGCAATCATTATGAACCTCAGGAGCAGGGCAAAATTGAGGATTGTTTTTCATTTTATATCACAAAGTTTTCATTGGACGAGGCTGAGCTAAAAAACAAAAGCTGCATCCTTCTTAGTTGTGACTCGCATTATTCATAATTGACTTGAACATGTTTTCAATACATGGTGAGATTCAAAGGGCAATAATAAATTACCGAACATTTCTACATTCCCTTAATCTTCTCTAAATGTAAACGTGTTTTCAACTGCAAGCAGGTAGGAACGTAGCTGATGAAATGCAGTGCAGAAAGAAATGCGATTTCGACTCCTGTCATAAAGCACTATCTATTGATATATCAACCATGACTATGCATGACTATTCCAACTACTGATTCTGTCAGATTCTGTTGTGATTAGATTTTTTTAACTTCAAAGTTTTCGCCAAAAAACCCAAAAAAACCAGGGAAAATAGTCAAATGTTTGCTCTTCCAAATAGCGAAGTCGGGTTGACGACCGTAGTCCATCAAACGCTAAAACGACAATTCCAGGTAGAGATATAGTGTACCTTTTATTTACCCGGAAATAGAAAAAATAGTCAAATTTGTGCTCTTCCCTATTCCTTAACCATGTTTTAATAACTCAGGTTGATGACCGTATATTTCAGCTTACATGCTGCCTTTAGTCCCGAAACCACAATTCTGTCTTTCGTGTGAAGTGTATTTTTACTGGAACATAAGAATGATAAAGTACGACACAGATACGATGTGCAAGTGAAGTAGCCATTGTTATCCACCAACTTGTAGTAGGTTTATTACTGACATATCATCATGGAAGATACATCTCAATGCGACATGAGGAAAATATTAAGCGGTTTATTGAGTTTAAAATAAATCAACATTCTTTACCCTTTGCTCTCAGCATTGTTTCTTCTTCCGTACGTCGAAAGGTAATTGTAATTGTTAATAAAAATTCCCTTTAAAAGGAAAGCCAGCCTCAATGTAGAAGAGGTCTTGTAATTAGTTTTGGTCAATGTGAAAGGCATTTTAGGATCACTCTTACATCTACATGACTGTCCACCAAACCATCAACGATGAGAACATGCACACTGAAACAGCAGAAAACATTAATTCCTAATCTCATGTCAACTCTTTTAATTCATTACTCCAAATTGTTCTGGTCTGGTTTTTTTGTTTTGTTTTGTTGTTCTTGTTGTTGTTTTGTTTTTTTTTTTTTGTCTTTTCAGCTTTTTACCCACGATATCTCAATTTCCAGTTTTGTAATACCAGAACTTACGAACTCAATATCTTCGCTTAGGAATGTCCGATTTCACTGCTTTCGATATACCACTTCACAAATACACTGCCGGTTTGAGTTAACTTACATGTACATTTTATTTTAAAATAACTTAATTAATTCGCAATGTATAGTTTAAGCCTACTATATTATAATAGATAGTGGCCAGCACATTTATAAAGGACTGGTTACTCACTACAATCTTCACTCTTAAGGGTGTACTACACCCCTGGCAAATTTTGCTTGGTTTTTCTGATATGTACGGGATAAAATGTTGTGCGTATATTCTTTGTTTAAAATACAAAATTAATGGACTTATTTATTGGCTTTATTCAATAATAAATTCTGGCTTAATAGCATTGATTATTATGTATGCATGTATAATATCACGTAGGCCCTGAACATGGTCTATTTTGTATTCAGTAAGCCTGTTAAATATTTTGTGAAAAATAAATTAAATGTTTATAAATCACCTTAGTAGCAACCTATAATTCTTATTATCTATTTCTATAACACGTTTAGTGGTCTAATCTAGGACTACTATGTATAGGTCTAAAGCATTGTTATCTAAATGTTAATATTCATATATCTTTTAGTATTGATTTGTTTTTTTAAATCACTAAATAACACTTCTTCAGATTGTTTGTCCTTGTCTTCTTTACCGATGCAGTCAATTTTATAAATACCCTGTTTGGGAAACAATCCATAAGGATAAAATATGTAAAGCTATATTCTGAATAAAATAATTCTGCTCCAACAATTACCCCCCCATCATAAACCATTTCCTACCAAATGGTAACCTGATGCAGTCAATCGTAAGAAATAAAAGCTGTTTTACAACAATCCATAAGGATAAAATATGTAAACCTATAGGCCTATTATAAATGAAATAATTTTGCTCCAACAATCACCCCCCACATGATGTACCATTTCCTAACACTGAATAGTAACCGAAATGGTAACCTGAGCTTTATTCCTTTTTATTTGAAACCAATCCTCTTACATCCCATGCAAACGATTTTTACACATCTCACACTGCAATAAATAGCTTTACATTTCCAAATCTTTCTTTGCTTTATATGCTAATATTACATTATTGATTTAAAGAGAAAAAGTATCCAAACAGTTGGGCGCCCATTCCTTTTTTAAAGGAATTTTTATTAACCAAAATCAGGTCAAGTGTATGACTATGAGTGATACATGTATTGCTCATTTCGTTTTCAATTCGTGAAGTTTGTGCTCGCTTTAACTCATCTGTCAGCATAAAACTTAAAAACATGTTTTGTAGTGGATAGTTAGTCACCGCAGTGTTATCATTGCCCAAGAAAATCTGAATTGACAATTATTTTAATTGAATTTGTAATTGCAAATTGTTGTTTGAAGCTTAATGCAAAATTTTATTTCTAGAAGCACATCAAATAACAGCTGTTTATGTTTATACTAATAAGCTAGGAGCAGCAACCTTAAAAAATGAGTTCGTTCACCCCACATACAAGGTTTGACATCATAGGTAGTTAGTATATGGACCCTCTAAGCTCCTCTAGATCACTGCTAGGTCTCAAATTGCGGTATCAATTTTTTTTTCTACAGGTCATTTTATATGGACGTGTAATAGCCTAAAAGCCCGAAAATAGGACAAAATTAAGGGTAGGGGAAAGATTTATTTCCCCTACCCCTTAATTTTGTTGATTTTACGCTACTGCACATCCATGTATAGAATGACCTGTAGAAAAAAGTGATACCACAATTTGAGACCACTATACCTACCTAGCAGTGATCTAGAGGGTCCATACTAACAACCTATGGTGTCAAACCTTGTATGTAGTGGGGGATGAACAAACTTATTTAGGGCCCCTGTGTGACTACACTAGTAAACATTCTGAAACTGCAAGAAAAAGAACATGCGTGGGGAATACTGTAGTTTGGGATTGACCAATCTCTGAGTGCCCCTTTAATATTTTAAAGGAGGAGTCCGATCAACAGTAAACTCGCACTTAAAATGGAGATGATGTATATGTATGTGGAAAGACTTTTTTAAACATGTTAAACCTAGTATAGAAAAAGATCAGTGATGAAAGATATTTTGTTTGGTTGGAATTTGGAAGTCCAGCATGTGTCTTAAAAACTCTTAAAATGGGTTAACTTATTAATATCCATGAAGTACTTCATGGAGGCTGGAGCCTTCGCACATTATTATCATCTCTCATATCAAAAGGAACTCAGGGAGTCGAGTCAAATATGGACACGAAACTGTTTATTACTTTTATTAACCATGTTAACGTGAGGAATGTCTCTCATATCAAAAGTAAATTACCGTCGGCATGAAACTCATGAAAATGGTGGGGTGGGGGTTAAGTTCATAACGTAATTCAGTCCTTTAAGGCAGGGAACTGAAGCCTTTTTTTAAAAGGAGTGTTTGGTAAGCATGTAAGGTCACCCCATGAATTTTTAAGTTAAATGATGCTACCCTACCGAATTCATAGACCTATACTTTCGAGGTTTTGTATCACCCCATTATCTCGACGACTGGTTTCAAACTCGATTGATCACTTGATATTTGCCTCATGTCTCACTGAGATGTGTCTCCCATGACAATTACAGCAATAAACCTGTAAGAAGTAGGTGGGTACTTCACTTCCATAGCGTATCAACTGTCGTACATTATCATCTGACGTTCCATTAACACATCTGCACCCCACATGAAAGATTAGCAACTAGCTGGAACTTACACGGTTGTCAGTCAGAGTTGTTAACATGGTTGTGGAATATGAAGAAGCCAAATATGGTTATATTTTCTTATATCCAGGTAAATAAGAAGTAGGCATACATCTCTCGCTATAATTATGATGTAATAAGAACTAAAGTTAGCTGGAATTAGGTCGTCAACCCGAGTTGGCTAACGGAAAGCAAATTTTGTGCACTACCTGCTTTTATGATTTTACGGCTAAAACGTAAAAGCTATAGAAAAGCAATAATGGTTTAATTTAGTAGGCCTATATAAGACATATAATAATAACATTAAATATAGCACCCAATGCATAGGTCCCTGTTAGCGCTTTACAAGATAAAAAAAGACCAAAACAAGTAAAAGAACTTAATTTGCCTAAATCTACAATGAGAATAACAATTATTACAAGAAATATACAGTGGATGGTATAGTCAGATAGTAGTAGAAATCTAATTTCTGCATTTTAGGGAGGGCGAGTTAGCGCAGCGGTAATTCCCTCGCTTTGCACCACTGAGGTCCCGGGTTCAAGCCCCGGCGCGGCCCAAGGACTCATGTGCACTTGGTTTATCCCGATTCCATGCTCGCTCTCGCAGGTTTTCTCCGGGATCTCCGGTTTCCTCCTGTATCGCAAAAATCGGTGATTAGTTGTTTGGTTATCAAAACTTCCTTCACCCAATGGAATTTGGGGAGCTGCACAGATAATTGGTGGATGTTACAATCTAAATGCGGATAGGTGTGCGCCGTTCGGCAGCAACCTAGTTGATGCGATCTGATTGTGATGATTCACCATTGCAGCGAAATTACAGCGCTTTGAGTCCTCTAAGATCTGGAGAAAGGCGCTTTATAAATCCAAAATTTATTTTATTTTCTCAGCTACTTCCCTACACTCGTTGGAAAACAAATTGGCTAATGCAATAAGAGAGAATTTTCGGGAGTGTAGATATGTTCTGGAATTGCTTATTGTCCCCTGTCAGTTTCTTGATTTGATACCACGATACAAATGTCAACTACATCTTTGAATCTCAACTTTCCGAAATACACTCTTGTTCTACATTTGGTGAAAACATGTTCAAGTCAATTAGCCTTTTCGAAGTATGGCGTACACTAAAGGAGGGCAGTCTTCAATCTGCTCATTTAAACACGCTCATGTCTCGCAGTCCCATGATCGGTCATTTCATATATTGAATTTAAGTTTTGGTTTTGGTCACGTGGTTTCCTATTATCATACCTAAGCTCTTGACTGACGTCATTATCGATATCTTTGTCTGTACCCTTTGTCAGTTTGTTATATAATCATGTGAAGAACATAATCAGTTGGTTTGAAGTTACCTGATCTAAGTATACAAAAGAAATGTTTACTAACTGTTGCTATGACTGTTATTTGCAATGATATTTGCCCTTCTATTACTTTGTATTTGTAAGACAATACGAATACATTATCTAATTCTAACGGCTAAATGTGACGTGTCATGTCAAAAGTAGACACTTTTGGGCAGGATCGTAAATGGAGAAACAGGCAAAAAACTGCCCAAGGGTGTTTTTTTCACAATTTGAGTTTGTTGCGAATTTGTGATGTTATTAATGTTAAAAATATTGTCTGATAGTTTCAGACCGGAATATAACTGGCATCTTGTATTTTTGAGACATTTTTCAAGGTAATTCCTACTCTCAACATTGTCAATAATATTTTTAAAGGCCGATATCTCAATTTCCAATTTTATAATACATAACTTATCAATATCTTCGCTTAGGAATGTCCGATTTCATTCGGGAAAACGGCGTTGTAGAGCAAAATCTCTCTATATTTAAGATATATAAAAACCTCAAAATTGGTAACCTGCCCAAAAGTGTCTCCTTTTGACATGATACGTCACAAATAGTTTTCCGGCTGGTTGTGATATTTGCTTGGATCCATATGAAGCAGATTTAGGCTGCGGTAATAAATAAATAGTGTCATAATCAAATAACTATTCTCTAAAATAATAGTGACCCGCAAAAACCGATCTCCATTCCGTAATTGGATTTATATAAACTTTTGAAGCGCAGGGTTTATACCCGTCTGTCTAATTGCTCATTTACAATTCCTGGTACTTATTTATTTACATTTCGGGTTCATACGTTCAAGCAATCAGGAAGGCTCACTATCATGGCTCTATCAACAAAAACAGGCCGATGCACGAGGCAAACTACTTGAAGACCAAGAGAGACAAACTCATTATTAAAGGAAATAATAAAATGCCATTGATATTATCACATCTAATTGAACTAAATGTGTATAAGCAATATCTCTAAGAGAGAAAGAGAGAGTTTTACTTAATATGGAATAAAACGTTTTCAAGTCTCAACAAGGGCATTTGAAGACTATGATCATTTTTTTTCTGGCAATTCCTAAGTGTTTTGTAATAAACAAAGCGATCTAAATCATGAAGTCTTCAAGTGTATCATCATGGGAGTGGGGAACTGATGTGCAAGACTAATGGGGAAAGTTAGATTAACCTACCTAATGTACGGAAGAGTGGGTTTACAGTAGGAATTCCATTGAATCATTTTGGCAGGTCCCCCTTGATCACAGCTCGTCAATGTTGACATGCTTTTCATCACCCTATGGACGATATCGCTTTCTACGCTTACCATATGGCCTACGATCATCATCAGATGTGTTTCAACACGCTATGGAACATTTGTTTGAAGATATCCCGTGCTCCATTATTGTGGATGATATATTGGTTGGTGGTAAAGACAAACAAGAACATCATGACAATAATCTCAGACAGGTGTTGAATCCTGCCAAATGTAAATTTGGTGTTTCTAATGTTAGCTATGTTGGACACTTGTTTACCCCCAGTGGACTCAAGCCTGATCCAGATAAAGTCACTGTCATTACAGATATGCCAGCGCCAGATTCTGTGCAAGCCCTTCAGCGCTACCTTGGAATGGTCAATTACCTAGCCAAGTTCATCCCCGATCTTAGCGAAATCGCAGCACCACTAAGAGAACTGACTCACAAAGATGTACAGTGGTGTTGGTATCCTAAGCATCAACAAGCCTATGATCAATTACAGAAATTGATGAGCAACGCCCCCTTACTGAAGTTCTATGACGTCACTAAACCAGTAACGCTCACTTGTGACGCTTCCAAGTTCGGACTTGGTGCCGCGTGTCTCCAAGATGGAGAACCTATCGCGTATGCCTCATGCACAATGACTTCCACGGAACAGAACTACGCACAGATAGAAAAGGAACTTTTGGCTGTAGTGTTCGCGTGTCGCAAGTTTTATCATTACGTGTATGGCAAATCTATTGTCGTGGAAACTGACCACAAGCCCTTAGTTACAATTATCAACAAGCCCATGCACGCAATTCCCGCTAGACTCCAACGCATGATGCTTCGGCTTCAAAAGTTTGACATTACTCTGGTCTACAAAAAGGGAGCCGAACTGTATGTCGCTGATACACTCTCACACGCTCCAGGTCCTGGTGAAACTCATGACACTCCTGATCGCGAGAAATTTGAAGTTATGAGTATTTTGCCCATCTCTACTTCACGCATGACAGAGCTTCAGAATGCCACAGCGAATGACCAAGTTTTACACTGTGTTACTACATTCATTCAGCAAGGTTGGCCTGAACGTCCTACTGGTGTACCACAGTTCGCGAGACAGTTCTTCCTATTTCGCGATGAGCTCACTTTGACTGACAATATCATCATGAAAGGACTGAAAGCGGTCATACCTCAATCACTACAAGCCACGTATGCCAAGATCTTACATGAAGGACACATTGGCTCCGAAGCAACTAAGCGCAGAGCCAGAGACATTGTGTTTTGGCCGTCAATGACTCAAGACATTGACAAACTTGTGTCATGCTGCAGTGTGTGTAATAGCACAAAAGCACACCAGCAGAAAGAGCCCATGTTGAGTCATCCAACCCCCAGCGTACCATGGGAGACTGTTGGAGTGGACTTATTTCAGTGGAATACCACATATTATGTAGCAATTGGTGACTCATTCTCCTCCTGGTTTGACTTTGCTCCGCTGCGAGACAATAACATGAGCTCTCACTCAGTGATCGAAGTTTTGAAATCCCAGTTTTCAACTCATGGCATACCACAGACTGTTATAAGTGACAATGGTACCCAATTTAGCAGTCAAGAGTTTGCTAATTTTGCCAAGTCCTACATGTCCTATGACTTCCACCACATAACTAGCAGTCCTCAATACCCACAGGCTAATGGACTCGCAGAAAGCGCGGTGAAGCGTTCCAAGCAGTTATTAGAGAAAACCCAACGCGAGCAATCTGACTTGCACCGCAATCTGCTCAATGTTCGCAATGTTCCTACAAATTCTTCGCTTGGCTCACCAGCGCAACGACTCATGTCAAGGAGACTACGGACAACAATCCCACTTCTGACACCATATAAAATAATCGTGGACAAGGATGGTTTGTAATAACTCTGATTAAAGTGGTTTTAATCTCGGGTTTTCATTCACACATTTACATGAACTGGTTTCATGGAGATCGCCATATTGGAATCTAACATAAACACTGATAGATGGCGCTATATAGATTATGACCATCAGGGGGTGATGATCAACTATCAACAGCTTTCAACAGCTGTACTCTATCCAACCGTGATCGTATATCGCGTATTTCAAACTACAACGCGAACGTACGACCTTGGATACAATGCTAATCAATCACGAGTGTGTTGGCATGGTTGGATTCACTTCCGCGTTACTCACGCACAGTCGCACACGCTGGCGTACATCGCACAGTGTACGCAAACAATCGTCACGCTGTTGAAAGCTGTGTTCATTCAATTATAATTCCCACTATAGTTATATGCATTGCACCATTGCCACCGGGGTTCGATTCCCGTATTACAGTAAGTAAACATCGTTGCCGGTTCATACCGTCTTTACCGGTTTCCCCAGAATAAGTATGCAAGGAGTAACTGTTATGTAGTGTGCGTTTCATACCAATGATTGGCAAAGTAATTCTGGCGTCATTCGTAATTGGAATATGTTATTCTGCCTATATAAAATATATAATTATACTGTAAATGAATATGAAGGTCATGCAATATATAAACTACACAAAAAAGTCTCTTTATGGTTAGAAAATTTACCCACTATTAAAATCTAGCGACCAATTATGTACATTTGCTAAATAATCGCATGCGGGAGATTGTCCTGCGCATTTTGACACCTCAATCACTACCCTACGACACTCCTGAGAAAAGATATGAATGTTTAAGTAACACGAGGTCGAAAAATGAAAATTGCAAAGAAGCCTATTCAATGGTTTTAGAGCTGATTCATTGATCCAAGACGGTATCATTATTCCCGCCTTTTCAATTTTAATTTGAAGCATTTTAATTGATGTATGTTGGATAATCCTTTGCGTATTGTGCAGATGAATGATCAAAGACAAAAGGTGAGTGGGTACTAAGACATTTACGTTTTGAGAGATGGATTTGGAAAAGGGATTCAAAACAGGTCATGATTACAGCTGCATTCCTGGAAGCAGAAGGAATTGAGACACCTGAGTGGCCCTCCAGAAGCCCTGATCTTAACCCCTTGGAGAACCTTTAGGATCAGTACAAGAGACGAGTCAACAAGAAGATAAAGGCAGATACAACTCTGGTGGGATTGTGTCGCATCGTTATCAACGAGTGGAACGGGGTTGAGCAAGGTAACATTCGACGCCTCATTAGGAGCATGAGACGCAGCGTGGCTGCTGTAAGGGAAGCCAACGGTGGACACACAAAGTATTGAAAGACTGGTAAAGAAAGAGATTAATCTCAAGTGAAGTTGGAAGCGACAGTATGATGCCTGAAATTTGCTCAACAATTAAACAAAAAATGTTATCTGCATGTTTGTTGTTTTTTTGTGTTCTTTTATGCTGAAAACTTGAATAAACTTGAAAACGTGTTACTTAAACATTCATATCTTTTCTCAGGAGTGTCGTAGGGTAGTGATTGAGGTGGCGCAGGACAATCACCCGCATGCGATTATTTAGAAAACGTACAAAATTAGTCGCTAGATTTTAATAGTGGGTAAATTTCCTAACCATAAAGAAACTTTTTTTGCGTAGTGTAGTTTAACCTTAATAAAGCGAGATTGAAGCCTATTTGTTTTAGTTAGATTTAGCTTTTTAAATTATATGAATCTTCTACCAAAATAACAGAGTTCATCATCACTTCCTTTTTTAACGGTTAACACTCACCGTGCGTGAAATGTTGAATGAATGATATAATCTGAACAACATGAATGTTGAATATGACTCGTTGGTTATGGTGGTGAAAATGTATTAATTTTTTATGATTAAGTTAAGGTATTTATTTGATTAGAGATTCGACTATCCACATTCATTTTACTCATACGAAACGTTGTTGCAGGCCATATTTTATCAATCAATTTATATAGAGGCATTCTAGTTCACAGTAAACCCGTCGTGTATGTGTAAAACACAAGTGCCAAAGTTAATTTCCAGTTATCTCGCGGCTTTAATTTTCACTTGTTGCCTGACAATAAAATAACAAATTCCGAAAAAACCTTACGCGACATTCACATGTTTTCTTGCCCTTTCTATCCTACCTTCTTCTTTATCTATCAAGCTCTATCACACCACTGTAGCGCACCCGTGTAATTTATTGCCTGCAGTGTTCTTATGTGTTGTCGATTTTATAGCGATTCTATAGATTAAACGTGTATACACCACCACTGAAGTTGACCGAATCAAGAGGGCAAATCACATATTAAATACAACCTATCGTATGTTGCACTATATTGAGAAATATTTGCTGCGTTGCTCATCAGTGGTGTGCTTACCTATAAGGCCGTCGGACAGTCGAGCATCTGTAGCGCTAGTCTTTATTAACCTCACAAGACCACTCTTTGCACCTCTAAATTCAAAACAGCTTTCAAGGTGTTTGTGTGGACTGAAGGCTCTAATTGACCGATATATTGCTTCAAACATTATACTCGTGTATGTGTGGTGTTAGTGTGAAAACAGGCATATCTCTAAGATCTCGTCTCAAATTGAAGATCTCTCTTAAGAGCCACAGACCCAATGCAAGACTAGTTTGTATTCTTTGGATACATGTTTCTCTGCTGATTTCAAATGTCGGCATTTAATTTGGACAGTTGTGTAAATAATGCAATGCTGGATGCTACATGTAACATCTAACAACTAAATTAAAAGTATAATCTTCATAGTGACATAATAATTAAATTGATTGCGCCTTTTTGGGCATTACTTCTGAAATCACAAAGGTCAGCTTAAAATATTCACAAAACGATTTACAAAACGACATCGTAATTTAGCGAGATTAACACTATTTTACCCGGGGGGGTCACTCCCATTGTGGCCTGTACACCATCCGCGATAATCAACTTTTGAAAAGCACCCTAAACAAGGATTTAACCCTTGGCTAAAACGACACCCTAAACAAGGATTTCATTCCTAACATCAAATTTCATACCCTAAATTTCATTTCCGCGTATTTAGAAATTGCAATTTTGCTACTACCTTTTTTCCAATTTTTCATGTTTTTGACACCCTAAACGCGATACGCGCGTATCGTACCTACCCACGAAAAACGACCCTTTTACGCGTTTTCATTATCGCGGATGGTGTACAGGCCACAATGGGAGTGAACCCCCGGCTATTTTACCGCCCATCTAAAGTAAAGCATTGTATTACACAACGCATGTCGATGGTTAAACCATAACCTTTACCCTAATTTGTGATGCAATAACTCTATATCCATAAAGAGACACACGTAATTAAAGCGCTAGAATAAAGCGTGGCTTTCAAGTTACAAATTTAAAAAAGAAAATATTAGATTAGTACTTATATGTAGATTTTGTTCTTGATAGGGTAAAACATAATACTTTATAAACCCGTATAATGGCTTACAAATGCAAAGGCCCAAACACTGAAGCTTTAGAGTCAGACCTATACAGTGGCTGACAAATGCAAAGACCCAAACACTGAAGGTTTGGAGTCAAACCTGTACAATGGCTTACAAATGCAAAGGCCCAAACACTGCGGCTTTGGAGTCAAACCTGCACAATGGGTTACAAATACAAAGGCCCAAATACTGCAGCTTTGGAGTCAGACCTTAGTGGCGTACCGTGGCCGCCCCAACCCCGGGGGGGGCTGAAGAAAATTCATTTTTGCCGCCCCTTCCTCAACAGCCCGAAAAGGTTGTTTGAAAAGTAAAAAAAAAAAAAAAAAAGGATTTCAGGCGCAAGCGCCCTAAAAGTAACACATTTTGATGTATAGTACCATTTTTTCGAAATTTTTTATGCTTTATCAAACTTTTCCGCCCTTTTTTTATTTACTAATTCTTTTTTGCCGCCCATTAGTTTTTGCCGCCCCTGTTTTTGCCGCCCCTTCTTCTTCCGCCGTCCCTTCATTTTGGCCGCCCCTGCTTTTACCCCAGGGGGGCTGGCGCCCTAAAGCCCCCCTTGAAATACGCGCATGGACCTGCACAATGGGTTACAAATACAAAGGCCCAAACACTGCAGCTTTGGAGTCAGACCTATACAGTGGCTGACAAATGCAAAGACTCAAACACTGCAAATTTGAGTCAAACTTGTGCAACGGCTGACAAATGCAAAGGCCCAAACATTGCAGCTTTGGAGTCAAAATGGCTTACAAATGCAAAGGCCCAAACACTGCAGCTTTAGAGTCAAACAGTTATCGTTTTATAAACCAGAACTGGCCTCTGCCCTTAATATTTACTTCAAGACATGAAAAGACAGAAGTAGTTCACAGCAAATTGATTTCAATGAGACCAATGCTTACTCGTGCTCTCCTGGAGTGGGGTGCCATTATTTTGTCGTGCACATTCTTGACCCACGGAAAGTCTGCACAAAAAGAAACTCAGCTGTTATAAACACGACTATAGCTTCAGAACTAATAATTGTTTTCACAATATTTTAACATAGAGGAAAGGATGAATTATTAACACGCATTTTGATACCACATTTGTCAAATGTTGTTCAATATTAACAACACAGCAGTGTTTTTAATGTAAAATACCTGATTTTAAAAGTTGCAGTTTACAGCGATCAATGGTTATTATGCCAGCACGGTAGCACGTAAAGCCCGCCATTATCTTCACGCTCACATCAAAATCAATACAAATAGCTGCAACTTTTATATTCGGCTATTTTTCTTCCAAAACACTGCTGCATTGTTAATATTGAACAAAATTGGACAAATTAGGTATCAAAGTACGCGTAAGTAAACCATCCTTCTTTTTATGTTGAAATAATGTGAAAACAATTCTTAGTTCCGAAGCTATAGGCGTGTTTATAACAGCTGAGTTTTTTTTGTGCAGACTTTATATATCTATCATGTCTGTATATTATTTTAGAGGTTGCTTGCGCTTCTTATTTGCTTTTCATTGATTTGAGGTGGGTTAACTTAAACTTAGTTTATCAGAAAAATCAGGGGTGTGCATATAAAACGCGGGGTAATTTGTAACTCAACTGTTGGATAATATCTTTTGTGGTATTTTCAATGGAATGTTTTAAACCCAATAATTGAGCTGTTTATGCATGTAGTGGGCTCACATTTGGGTAAATATTGGCCAGTGTTTAAACATTCCTAACGGGTGCAGTGAGCCCGTTCCGTTGATTATCACTTTTGGCAAAAAGTGATAATCAACGGAATGGGCTCACTGCACCCTAGGAGTGAGTGATAACTTTGAAATTGGTATCAAAACATCCGCTGTGACTATCTGCATAATTTGCAATCACAATAAATTCATAATTCATTTTTAAATTGCCGTGAGAACTGTGTTTCTTAATCAACAATCCGGGCTCATTGCACCTGATGGGAGTGAGTGACAACTTTGAAATTGGTATCAAAACATCCGCTGTGACTATCTGCATAATTTGCAATCAAAATTAATTCCTAATTCATTCAGAAATTGCCGTGAGAACTTCGTTCCGTTGATTATCACTTTTGGCAAAAAGTGATAATCAACGGAACGGGCTGACTGCACCCGTTAGGAATGAGTGATAACTTTGAAATTGGTATCAAAACATCCGCTCTGACTATCTGCATAATTTGCAATCAAAATAAATTCATAATTCATTCAGAAATTGCCGTTAGAAATGTGTTTCTTAATCAACAATGAGGACTCATTGCACCTGATTGGAATGAGTAACAACCTTGTAATTGTTATCAAAAGATGCGCTGTGACAATCTGCATAATAGCCGTGAGAACTTCATTTCGTTCCGTTCCGTTCCGTTTCGTTTCGTTTCGTTTCGTTCCGTTCCGTTTCGTTCCGTTCCGTTGCGCTGAATATAATAAGCCCAAATTAAGTGTCAAAACTTATCAAATTATAACACTAAGTATATTGTTGAAGTTTCGTTAAATATATTGTTGAACTTTCGTAAGTTTACAGTTGCCTCTCACAAATCGTTGCATGTGAAAATTACCATATTGACATGTTTGCTTATAAAAAATGGAATAATGTAATTTCATCAGCTGCAGTCTAGTTGTCAAAACGAACTGAAATTTGACACAACAACCTCCGCAATATGCCAGAATTTTACCTAAAACCAATAATTAATCTTATGATCCTAAATATCCTTGCTCTTTCTCGGAATCGTGGAATTTTGGATCTAACAAAAAACACCATTGACTTTGTCTCACATGATACTGTAATCCCTCTCCAGACTCCCGTTAGCTAGATGAACGTATTTTGACAATATGTGACCATCCAGCACAACTGAGCCCTGAAGTCGCCAATCATTATTTTGAGATATTCAACCAAAATATTCTGCTTCAAATTAGCTTTAAAATAATGTATATCATGTCTATAGTACTTGACATTTAAGTAGTGAAAAATCAATAAAACAGTCAATAAATCCTTTGTTTCCTATTGTTTATTGTTAAGTTCAATGGAGCATATCTCAATAGTGGCACTGGCGACATCCGGGCTCAGTTGTGCTGGATGGTCACATATGATCAACGATTACGATATCTGAGGTAGGATTCTGGCATTGGGCTATTTCAGAAACTAAGTGCACACCCCTACAGAGGAGTAACTTTTAATAAAACAAATGTCTGGATATCCAAGTTTGCTTTTCGAAAACGACTGGAATTCCAGCAGCTGAAGTTAATGGGAATACAATTAAATGAATGAAAAATCACGGAAATGTCATAATGATTCTCTCAAATTGAGCATTTCGCATTTTGAACTATTTTTTTGCTGAATGTTTTTCGCCTTTGGGACACTTTAAAAACCTGAATTTCCAACAAAAAAATCCGGATATCCGAACTCCTCTATAGGGGGTGTGCATTTGTTTTCTGGAAAAGCCCATTCTGAGGTACTCGTAAAGATTAACCCTTCCATTTATCCATGTTAGAGCTGATCATTAAATTATTCTAGCAATTCTGCGCCAGGGCGACCTCCGCCTCTAGCATTTGTTACAGGACAGGAAGAGACATAAGTTGTTCAGAGCAAATTGATTTCAGTGGTCAGTGGTACCGGGAATTGCTGACCATTTATCCTGCGGGCAGTATTGGTGCGAGGTGACAATTTCTGCTGCTTCTTCTTGGCCAAAAGAAAACACATCTGTATGCACTTAAAACTGTATGTCAACGTAGAACTTTAAGGTTACGCTGAGTGGAAGGTGTTTGAAAAAAAAAATCAATTGTGCTAATTTTGCTAAGACATTAGCTGATCCAATCAGACAAAAGTCGGCAATAATCATGATAATGAAATTGAGATAAAGGCAAAAATAACGAGCAAAAGGAGAATTTGCGTAAAACATGCTTAATGGAATATGATTCGTAGGCAGGTCAATCCATATGATAGGATATTGTACGAACATCACCTCATGTAAATAATCATGTAAGAATGGGTCACCGTATAATTTTCTGTTGATGATGTTCTTCAGAAGACACATGTCAAGTGTCAAAACGAACTGAAATTTGACATAACAACCTCCGCAATATGCCGGAATTTTACCTAAAACCAATAAGTAATCTATCCAAAATACCCATGCTCTCGGAATGGTGGAATTTTGGATCTAACAAAAAACACCTTTGACTTTGTCTCAAATGATACTGTAATCCCTCTCCAGACTCCCCTTAGCTAGATGAACGTATTTAAGATTAAAATATGATCAACGATTACGATTTGAGGTAGGAGTCTGGCATTCTGAGGTACTCTAAACAAAAGAGTAACCCTTCCATTTATCCATGTTAACGCTGATCATTAAATTATTTAGCATTCTAGAAATTCTGCGCCAGGGTGGCCTCCGCCTCTAGCATTTGTTACAGGCCAGGAAGAGACACAAGTTGTTCAGAGCAAATTGATTTCAGTGGTCAGTGGTACCGAGAATTGCTGACCATTTATCCTGCGGACAGTATTGGTGCGAGGTGACAATTTCTGCTGCTTCTTCTTGGCCAAAAGAAAACACATCTCTTAAAACTGTTTGTATGTCAACGTAGAAGGTTGCTCTGTGTGGAAGGGGTTTGAAAAAATAAATTGTGCTAATTTTGCTAAGACATTTATCTAACCAGACAATAATGAATTTGAAATATTGAAAAATAAGGAAAATTGCAAAATGCAAAATACAACATAAGAAAATAGACTTGTTTTAACAGCATAACTGTTCAATCACGTATGCCAGAGAATTTCAACATCAGTAGCATAAGGTTTTAAGCAAGGTAGTAACTCATAATTTGTATAATTTCTGACTTGATATGAGGATTTTATCTTAGTGTCACATATGAAGTGTAACACTTGCTTGTGGATAGGAGGAACACATCGGTTGCATTAATATTTCAGATTGAAAGTTCTAAAGATACTTAAGATATTATGGGAGAGATTTTGCACACTCCTAAGAGAATTTTGTGCGTTAAAGTACTCGAAGGATCCCCTTCGTTTGCGATGCTCATCAACGTGCTTTTTAAAGACTTTTTAGGTTCTGGGTCAGTTAGGGGCTATATATTAAAGTTTGTTCGGCTTATATAAGGCGGAAATTATTCGGCTTTTGTTACTGCGCGATTCAATAAAGTGCCAACTCACGCTCGCGTAAATTCACATAAGCGTGCGATAATCACGCATTACGCAACACACAATGCGCGCAAGCATTGCGACCAAAAGCGTGCACGCCATTCTATATCACTACATGTTCTTATGAGTTTTATTTTTTCTGCCTTATATAAACCGAACAAACTTTACACATGGACCTGGTCGATGAAAGATCTTGGTCTGTTTTTAAACTTTGTATGCAAGTCATATTGGGTTTGGAAAAAAAAAACATTTTATAGAAAAACGGAGTAGCCTCACCTTAAAGTATTAGTGAGTCGTCGGCACAGTAGCAGAGTTTATCTGAAACATTTCGGAAGACGGAATTCGACAGATAGTCGATTTAGGAGTAGTGTAAACATAGCTGTTTTTACGACGGACAAGCTTAAAGTTTCTACTTGAGAAACTCTGATTGGCAACTTGGTAGTGTAATTTAAACTTTTATCTTGAAGCTTAGATAATAATTGATCATCTTGTGAGCTGTCAGAAAGTAGTACTTTACCTTGTTCACTCAGTCGATAGACTACTTGTATGTGTATCATTAACGCGGCTGTGTACTATAGACATTGTTTCTTTCGCGAAATTGAGTTTTTTTGATATTTTTGTACTTTGTTATGTTTTTTACAAATACAAATAATGAAAATCCAGATTTGTAAACTCCAACTGCAATATTTTAAGGATTTTATTTCACTATTCCACTCGTGTTTGAAATTGAAAAGGAAAGAAAAAATTGTTGTACCAGCCAGGGTGCACGCGCGCAACAACTCATCGCGTTTCGTATCGCGCAATTTGTTAACGCACAAATACGCGACGCTTATCTGCATGCGCGGCGCATCTTATGGAAACACCACGGAAGCACTGATTTCACAAAAACCTAGTGGTCAAATGGCTCCGTTTTAGCTGATAAAATGTGGGTTTTTCAAGTTCTTTCCCCGATTTAAATATCAAGTTATGAATGGATTTCGCTCAAACTTCTCAAGGGGCTGTGGATTTACCCGATGTTCACGTAATATAAGTTACAAAAACGAAAACTGTCGCATTCTCCTGTGAGATTCGATGAAAGTGCAAAATGTGACCACTTTAAACTTCAACGGCCATTATTTCAATGTTCATTTTCTCGGTAAAATGACGATTTAGGTACACGATAACTCAATAAATACAGCATCTATAGGTAAGCAAATATGATCATCGTAAAAGCATGATCGACTCAAGAAACGGTTTTCTCATTTTTTATATTTTGGTCTATTTCCGATTTTGGGCATCATTTTGTGCAAATAGGCGTTTTTGAATTTTGAAAAGTTCATTTTGATGCCTTATATGGTCAATATCTCAAAAAATAAGGCCAATATCAAAAAAATAAAAAAAACCGTTTTTGGAATGGAGCCTCAAGATTGAGATAAAAACAAAATAAAATATTTTGGAAAGAGTGTATATTTCGGAGGATGCACCTACCATAAATTGCCAAAAACTCACTTTTTTGTGATTTTCTTAAAAATTGTTGTTTTTACCCCAAATCTGTATTTATATTAAGATTTATTGATGTCTTGCCTTCATAAAAATGTATACTTTTATATGTTTTGCGCGAATAATTACAAAGTTATTGCACTTTTACTACATGCATGTCTGAGAGTACACAGCCACCTTAATTGGATGAGGATTGCTGGGAATTTACGTAAAACATGCTTATGGAACAAAATTCGTAGGAAGGTCAATCCATATTTTAGGACATTGTATGAACATGTAAATAATCATGTAAATAATCATGCGAGAATGGGTCACCGTATAGTTTCTGTTGATAATGTTCTTCAGAAGACAGAAATAACCGGCTTCTCATGTTCATATATTTTTTGTGTCGTATGTCAGTTGTGCAGCAAATTGGCATATTTTGAACGGCTTGACAACGGGAATGTGTGAGACGCCATCACCGTTCGGTAAAATGCAAAGACTGGATTATAAGTTCGTCACTATGATACGAATTATTACGAAAATAATATTTAAAGACCACCGATCATGTTGATGTTGTACTGTACTAAAGTTTTTTTTTTAACTTTCGTGGTCGGGGTACGCGCTGGTGAATTGCGATCGCGTAAAAGTGACAAGGTCGCCTACTACGCGCCGAACAGACAACCAATGGGTCAACCGACTTGTTGTCAAGTGCGTTGATCAGCCAATCAGCGTGATTGCTTATTTTTTCTGTGTGTACCCTCGTAAACGCTTGGCGCACAGCTCGGACCACGGAAGTTTTAAAAAATTAACTTTACTGTCTTGATGTTTTACCAAAATTACCCAGGCAAATGGCACAATATGTCAAGCGCGCACGTAAAAACTTCATTTCATCCATTGACATTATTAACATGAATATTTCTGACAATTTTTGAAAATTTAAAAATTGTAAAGTTTGTAAATATTATAATTCAGACATGACATTTTAACGCACCTTTATGGTAATGCTTCAAACTACTAGATTCAATTAGAAGCAAGTCTTTATATCTCAACGTATTACGTGACTTGCACAAACTACCCTATGAGGTACAACGGGCTATATCATAACAAATGTACAAATATCTTTGTTATCGACCGCTACACGATAAGTACTGTAAACATGGTAAAAAAACTGTGCTGTAATCAAGGGCTGTGGCGATCAGTTAATTTATTTGTTTGTTTGTTTGTTTGTTTTAAATAAGGAACTCGACAACGACCCATAACAGGAGAAGGTTACGGCTCGCATTACCCCCATTCCTGGTCTACGCCAAGCTGGCACAACTTGAGCCAATTTCTACAAACTCTTACGTCTTTCAGGAAATGCTATTTCATAAGAATTGCGTCTTGACAATCCTTTTGGTAGTACAAAAATTGCAATATGTGGTGTATGTGGAGTGTGGGCGGAGTTGATACATGGATATGGGGTGTTAAATGTACTTGTGTTTGTCTAGCTACAACCATTAGAATCACATTCTGCAGAGTCAATCAAATTCTTCATATTTTATTTCTGATACAAACGAGTTGAATTACAAATCAATTCATGACCACTGATATTGACGTAGTTCTATGTTCCGGGCACAGGAACTCACCCTCGAGTATAATATGGGAGATCGGTTTAGTGCTCCCATCAAAAGAAGAAGTACATTTCACGAAAATAAAATTCACATGTAAGCCTGATTTGTTTCCATTGTTTGATAATTTCGTCTTTCATGCTTTCTTGTAGTCTTGGATAAACTGATATTTTTTCATTGTTCAAAACCTGTGGCTTATCTTTACGTCATCATGTAGACTGATTTAATTTTCGTGTCTGGAAAAAAAGATAGCCTTACAGCCGGCCGTTACCTTTGGCCACACAATTCTAATACTAGTAGTTATCACGAGACACTGTCAACTGCATAGTTCCAATTGGCGAAATGAGTCAGCTGCGAAGGAACCTATGATCAGAATTCAATAAATTCCTGATCGTTGAACATCATATACGGTCTGTTAGCATTATGAAATCACGCAGACGCATACAAAATGACACGAACACGCCATAGGAGGGAAAACTAACAGACAAAGATTTTTTTCAAGCTATTCAAATACTCAGGGGAATGTAGTTCTCTATATTGTATTTTTGGAATACCATCTTTTGTAGCCTTCATGCAGCCAGCCCCTGGGTGTCTCCCTTGTGGTTGTCTCGTGATGATCACAAGTAGACATGTGTGGTCAAGGGTAAGGGTTTAGCTTCTTTTGAAATCGGCCAGACAAGTAGATTAAATCAGTCTACATAAAAAATGCCACAGGTTCCGAATTATAAGCAAAATACGTTGATTTTATTTTTATATTAGAATGTTGCAGCTAGTTCCACACCCCCACCCTCCACACACACCCACACACCCCCACCCACATATCCACCTATATCCCGCGACACATAAACACCACACATCACCACGTCAAAATCAAATCGCTACATATTTGATCACCAACGTGTATGATCTTTCTTGTTCATATGCAACAAACTTGGCGAAAGCGTGCGTTTTCCGCGTCCTGGGTTCTCTCGGAAAATGTACTGCTTTACACACATGGTTGGGCAAGTACATGATATTGTAAATGGAATTGCGTTACTAATTCATTATGACAATATCGTAAGTGTACACATTTTAAGACATTTTAAAAGTCTTAGGCAATTAATTAAATTTTAATTAAATAATTAAAAGTTAAAAACAATAATTAAAAACGTAATCACATTTAAACAAAAACACTTCTTCTGTAAAATGAGAAAAAACAACCAAAAACCAAGAAGTAGCAGTTTTACAGTTTTTACTGTTTCGTGAAGTTTTGAAACAAGACCTCACTCTTCAGAAATGAAATGTAGAATGATATTTATGATTTATGATTAGAGCTGCTTTTATCCTGTTGTTTACTGAGAACTAATCTGTACATTTTAATCCCAAGGACGGGTTTTTAACTTTGTTAACACCATTGTTATTCCTCCATTGGATGTTGTGTCACATTTACCATCTTTTTACTTATGCAGCTGTTTAAGGGCAGGGTTGCATCATATAACAGCGCCATCAATTAATTTTGTTTCTTTCTCCTACTAGTAGTTCATTAACACATCTCAACATATTGATTGTCATGTTTATATTTGATTTGTTTCAGTTTCGAACATCCATTTATTTAATAGATTTTCTCGTGATTTGTATTTCTTTGGAACATATACTTACGTCAATCCGATCACGCCTAGCCTTGATGTGATGTTATTGAGCCCTTAGGGTGGTTTCAGCACAGTTTCTTACCATGTTTACACTACTGGTCATGCATGGATCGATAGCAAAGACATTTCTATACATTTTGCAAATGACATCGTCAGAATTTCACCAGTTGTACCCACAGGGTAAGCCTCTCACTACGTTAAGATATACAGACTTTTTTCTAATTGAATCTGGTAGTTTCAATTACTATTATATAACCTTTATTAATATTATGTGCGCTAAGTTTCAAGTTTGAATAATATTAATAATTTTATATAATTACCTGAATGGACATGAATGGACTGAATGAACATGATGTGACTCAACGTTATATTCAATATAAATTGTATCTGGGTACGTTGGGATTATACAGACTTCTTTCTAATTGAACTGCTTAACCGGAATTGAAGACATCAAGTCTAAATAATAGTAGAGAGATTGCGAAGAGGCGTTCACTGCTAACGCCATACGGGTTACGTGCGGTAGAACGTCATAGTGCCGTTCATATCCAAACTAGTCTCCTAGAGCAGCCAGTTTGTATCGGTCCTAACGCTCGTCGTTCCTAGTATGTTCGTGATAGCCCCATAGATTCCGTTCATAGCCCTCTCCCACATTCACAACTGGTACATTACAAGTGCATTCAGCTGTGACAAATGCCAATTGCTAACAAAGTTCAGGAAATATCACCTCAAACCCCAATAAATTTGATAATAACAGAACAATGTTGCATAAAGTACAAAATTGTGTCTCCCGAAAAGCTCAAATTCAGCCTTCTTAAATCCGCCATTTTAGGCACGACATTATGAGCACCGTAACATAAACTTACGGAAAGCACATTTTCTATCAAAAATATTTGACACCATCTCCCGACACATCCCAGTTAATATTTAGCCCGTGCGGTTTATGCAGACCCATTTCAGATAAGTCTTGGCACTTCGTGAAGAAATATTCCATACTAATTGTCAAGTCTGTTTCGGTTTCGGTTTCAGTTTTCGGTTTCGGATCTCATTGTTATTTTGAAGTGTTAGCATGGTAGCGTGTGAACAAGCCCTTTATTCTAGTCTTTTGTTGCCTACAGAAAAGTTGAATGAAGATAATGTCTGTTTTCGGTTCGGGAGTTATGTTAATATTTGACATGCAAATGTGAGATGAGAGGAGGGTTGGTGCTTATCTAGACAAAAGAAGTGTCTAAATTTTACGGTCGTAAATTCGCGATAAATTGTACGGCTTCAATTGACTTGCGTTGGGTTTACAGGTATTTCCGCCTAGGCGGAAGTGGCTCGTGAAAATAGCCCAGCGTAGAAATATACATTAATCACTAGTAATCAGTGTTGCCAAGATTTACTTATACTTGTTCGTGCAATCGCGCAAAAATCGGTCATATGATTATGTAGAGATGAAACGGGGAATTATTTTTGTCCCAAATACACCTTAAAACTTGGTATTATGCAACACCAAAGAAGTGTGTTGAAGTGAAACTCAAATCTATTTTAAATGTATATTATTTGTCATTCATTGACCAGCAGCTACCAGCGAAAGGAGCACTAGACCACTAAAAACACCGGTCTTCCACACACTGTGGGTGTTCCATAATCTTGTCTTATCCAGCCTTTATTAACAGCAGGCATCCACCTCTATTGAAATAAGCTGATTGGTACTTCAAACTTAAGAATGAATTCAAGGAACAGGTCAACTCACACAATCCCTTGCGTTTTCGTTTCTGAACAATAGAGCTCCAGAAACAGAAAAGATAAAACGACAGTTAATATATGACAAGTCCCTCAGATAAAGTCGGAAATTATGAACACTGAGATATTGCCATACTGCCATAACTACATATGGAAAGGTTTCAATACAAAAACGATTCGCTTATAAACCATCATGCGCACAGTTTCCACCTCGATACATCTGAG
This sequence comes from Amphiura filiformis, assembly GCF_039555335.1. Lineage (NCBI taxonomy): Eukaryota > Metazoa > Echinodermata > Ophiuroidea > Amphilepidida > Amphiuridae > Amphiura > Amphiura filiformis. The sequence continues at coordinate 48,556,940 of NC_092636.1, read as the reverse complement.
CACACATTTTCGTTCCAAGAGCTTCCAAGCCAAGAACAAGAAGCAGCGAATGTCTCCACCACAATCTTTGATTACACTACACGGTTGAGTGCATAGCAATGTAGGAGCTGTGAAGCCTCTAGCTAAAAAATGGGCCTCTTCGATTGGTGTTTGTCGAAACCTCAAGTGTTCCCTTCATGCAATCATTTTTTTTTTATATCAAGCGAAAGCTAACACTTCCCTCTAAAAACACTTTTAGTCACTAGGTCAACAGATAACACAATTCAATGTTATAGCAAGGCGAATGTGGAAAAATCTCAAGACTGTTGAAAACTACCTATCCAAGCACATTTTTTGACCAAAATGTAGGTTTTAAAAATCAAAACCTGAAGTGTTCCATACAATATTTGTCAAATTCTATGTCATTAAATGAGAAAACACACTTATATTGTCCATATACTAGAGTCACTAGAATGAGCAATGGTCAATTCTATTTAAATTGCAAATTGCTAATGTTCTCTGGCATACTGGATTGCATGAACTTGTATTACATATATGTCCATTTTCCTATTGCCGACTTGTGTCTGATTGGATCAAACCCTGTCATAGCGACATTAACACATTTTCATATTTTCTTTACCACAACGTGCCACCCAGCGCAACCTTATAGTACTACATTGACATCAAACTGTTTTAAGTGCAAGAAGATGTGTTTTCTTTTGGTCAATAAGAAGCAGAAGAAATTGTCACCTTGCACCAATACTGCTTGCGGGATAAATGGTCAGCAATTCTCGGTACCACTGACCACTGAAATCAATTTGCTTTGAACTACTTGTGTCTCTTCCTGTATTGCTAGAGGCAGAGGCCGTCCTGATGCAGAATTTCTGGGACGCTAAATAAACTTAAGCCCTATAAGAGTACCTAACAATCCCAAAATCCTACTTCGAATCGTATTCGTTGATCATATTTTAATTTTATGTACGTGTATCTAACCGAGGGGTGAGAGAGTGCAGGTATCATTTAAAACAAATGAGTTTTTTTAATCTAAAATTCCGCCAAAATGTCTGTTAATGCGCATTGCAATAGGGGACATGTATGGCATGAAAAGTGACATGGGGGATTTAGAATGAAAATATTAATTATTGTGCTCTAAATAATAGTAGAGAGATTAGGTAGAATTCAGGCACTTGCGGAGGTAGTTGTGCCGAATTTCAGTTGTTTTTATAGCTGCCGAAATTACATTAGGGGCCTATTTCATTGTTTTGGAATGAAAACTATCGACATTTCGATATTTTGCACATTCAACGATTTGTGAAAGGCAAGTGTAAAACTTTCTTGGTGTCAACATTTATCAATTTTTTAAATTGTCAAATTTTTACGAAATTTTGACAGGCTTACAATTAGACATGCATTAGATCAAAATAGGATCCTGAAGGGCTCAGATTTCTAATTCCTAGCTTTGTTTTATCATGAATGTAATCTCTTCTATGAAGATGTTCAGGTTGTTTAGCGGTAACCTGATATCTGCCTACATGGGTAAACACTGGGTAATATTTACCACAAGTTGAGCCAACTATAAACAACTCAATTATTAGATTTTCCGGTTAGATTTATAACATTCCATTGAATTATTCATATGTAGCATTGAGTAACGTTGCACACACCCTGATTTTGTTGATAATTCAAGTTTAACCTTCTTAAGTCAATAATTTTTCCTGAAAACCAGGTGGTGGCGGATGCGATATCGCCATTTTTGCCCGCATTTTTGACGTCGCCATTGGATTAACACATAATCATGAAATTTTCAAAAACAATTCTAAATTTGTGGTGTGAAAGCAAAATTATCTTACTCAAACCGTTGGGGTACGACAAAGTACCCCACTGTAAGCATGTTGTTTTTTTCGCCAGCATCGAACGTCACGTGTCGCGTGTCCTATACCGCCTGCTGAAAACACTGGACTATGCGAATGAAGTGCGTAAAGGACCTCTAATGTATACAGCCATGACATATGCAGGGTTTAGTTTCCGTCAGTCACGAAAGTACAAGACAAAATTGGCAACCCGCGTTAGGAGACCCCGAAGACGAGTATTAAGAAGGCCTTCTTTATACTCTCATTGAAATCAATTTACTGTGAACTACTTCTGTCTTTTCCTGTCTTGAAATAAATACTAAGGGCAGAGGCCAGTACTGTTTTCTAATGCTAAATGTGGTGCACCCCCAAACTGCAGCAGTGCTCGGTTATTTGCATTCTGCAGATTTATGTGATTCTGTGATAAATAACAACAATTCAAAGGAAAGGAATTGCACATTTTGGGGTGTGGCCAGCAATTGGAGGTCGGATGGACAAATGGACAATGATGGAGCAAAGTATTCTAGAATACTTTGGATGGAGAGAGAATGAACATGATGAAAATGCACCGACGACATAATGAAATTCACGCTCGCTTGGCTCCCCGTTTAATATCTACAGAAACATTGGGTATGAAGAGTTTTACGAGAATGATTAAGTGTGGTGGAGGATGGCAAAAATGTGACCTTCAATCCAGCACCAGTCTTTTTTACTCCCATTCGGCCATTTACATGACTCCTGTGTAAAGTACAACGACGAAGACACACGATACAATGTCCATTAGTTGTATTTTTGAGAGCAGAATTTCCTAGCTTTTTATTTTCTACTGCCTACTACATGTATATTGGCTTTATCAATCTAATTCTGACAAATAATAAATTTAGCTACCAAATTTACACATCATTAGAAGGCTTATGTTTATTTTTCAATTTCATGGCTCTATGCTTTATTCTGACACTGTAGTTCAGTTTCTACGTGTTTCGTTTTGAGTATATAGTTTGTCTATCACCATTTAGGGCAATGGGTATGGTTTAACCATCGGCAGGAGTGTAATACAATGCTTTATTTTAGTAGGACGGTAGAATGGTGCAAATAACGCAAAAGGATGATATCGGATGATATTGTTTTGTGAATATTTTAACTGTTTGTGATGTCCCTATGTGGATCGAAGATGTTACATTTAGCATTCGGTATCATTTACATAACTGCTAACTTAAATGCCGACCTTTAAAATCAGAATAAACATACAACCAAGATTTTTACTTCCAAATGTTTTAAAGATATAATTATCTTCAATTTGAAGACTTCGTTTTATACGCCAACACCACACGTACAATGTTTGAAACAATATATCAGTCAATTAGAGCCTTCAGTCCACACAAACACCTTGAAAGCTGTTGTGAATTTAGAGGTGCAAAGAGTGGTCTTGTGAGGTTAATAAACGACTGATATAAGAATGGGACTAAAGATGGTTCCTGTCCGATGTCTTGATAGGTAGACACACTCCTGACGAACACTTTAAAATGTCGTAAAATAATTTTCGAATACTAGTATATAGAATACTTTTAAACAGTCATGACAGCCATTTTCCTTTATGCATACAAGTATGTTACATGTGGTATAAGCAGTGTTGGATTGATATTACTAGTATATTGGTATTTGCTTTGGTATAAATCAACAAAATATTGTAAAATATTGAAAAAACATTGAAAAATTAAAAGACAAATACAATAACATGCATTGTTTTACATACATCAGAAGATGGCCTGCAAGAACGTTCCATAATGAGTGAAATAAGTGTTGAAATTGGAATCTATAATCAAATAAACTCATCATAAAAATTAATATCAATATTTTCTTCACCGATGACCAGCGAGTCATTCAACAATTATGTTGTTAAGTGTATAGCTCGTCTTATTTTCAACATCCTCAGGGTTTCACGCACAGTGAGTGTGACCTGTCATTAAGGCACTGATTATGAACTCTGATATTTTGGTAGAAAACTTATATAATCAAATAAGCTAAATCAAACTAAAAAAATTCTACTTCAATCTTTTTTTTATTAAGGTACACTATATTGCCTGATAATTATTTATTATAGGCAAAATAACACATTCCAATTAAGAATGACGACAGAATTACTCTGCCATCTAACAGTACTCCTTGCATTCTTATCCAATACTCTGGAGAAACCGACAGACTGCATGAATCGGCAACGATGTTCACTTACGACAATGTAGGGAATCGAGCCCGGGTTTCATAGGGGCAAGGCTAGACTATGCCATAGTCGATTTTTGATAAATAAAAATGTCATTAATCATGATGAACGCATTCAGTTGAACTCGAAATTATACTGATATTTATTACATCAAAATACTAGTATAAAATGGATAACAAAAAGTTTATATAATTATATTTGTGACAGTAAAAGTAAAGTATACGTAGGCTTGTTATTGAATGCAACATATCATAATAGTATAATTATAATGGCACTTCAATACTGAACAATTCTAATTTTAGAATCTGCCAGTTTATTATCCGAGTGGGGAGCTAACAAACAGAGGGAGTACGGTGACTGAAAAGATCAGATGTGAAAGTCTATCAATTGTGCACAAATAATTGAATCAGAGTTTTAAGCTTAAATGTAATAGCCAGAGTATGCGCAATTGGCAAGTGGACTACGGAGAAGTCTAGGGCAAGGCGAGTCCCTCTACACGTATAACGCATCCACACATTATGTATATAATAGTTTAAGTAATTTTTTTCCAGTCTTCCACACACACACACATGACATATCACACAAATATTTATTTCTTTAAACATCCAACACATCATTTAGTTCATGTAGATATGACTAGACTATATCAATGGCAATTTATTATTTCCTTAAAACTATAATGGGTTCGAGTACCAGGAATTGTAAATGATTAATTAGATAGACGGGTATAAACCCCGCGCTTCATAAGTTTATATAAATCCAATTACGGAATGGAAATCGTTTTTGCGGGTCACTATCATCATATCATCATAAGAGAATCATTATTTGATAAAGATACGTCTTATCTATTGCCACAGTCTACATTTGCTTCATGGATCTAAGTAAATGTCGCAACTAGGTGGAAAACTATTTAGCCGTTAGAATAAAGATGCTTTGCATTATAGTATTACAAGCAAGTAAGCAAGCAAGCAAGCAAGCAAGCAAGCAAGCAAGTAAGCAAGCAAGCATGCAAGCTACACTTATATAGGCTGATAAAATTTCATGGTCCAGCAAAAATAGAAGGGCGGATATCATTCTATTATTCTAAAAGTTATAAGCTATTATATCAACAGCTAGTATATCTACTTCTACAAGTATTCGAAAATGGTACTCTAAAGTAACTCCAATTTTTAGCAATAGATATATGTTTTTACTTCAATTCGGAACATTATTGTCCTTGACTAAAAGTGTCCTGCCATTAGTCAATAGAATTTAATCACGGCAATATCGGTGAATCTAATCATTCAAGTATTATTTAGTTGACTAAATCATCAACATCACAAAGGTTTTCAAAACGTCATACAAATGGCCCTGAACTAATTATCACTTTAAAGGATGATGGAACCCATAAACATGACAAACTTGCAACTTTAAAGGGTTGTGCAATCATTATGAACCTCAGGAGCAGGGCAAAATTGAGGATTGTTTTTCATTTTATATCACAAAGTTTTCATTGGACGAGGCTGAGCTAATAAACAAAAGCTGCATCCTTCTTAGTTGTGACTCGCATTATTCATAATTGACTTGAACATGTTTTCAATACATGGTGAGATTCAAAGGGCAATAATAAATTACCGAACATTTCTACATTCCCTAAATCTTCTCTAAATGTAAACGTGTTTTCAACTGAAATCAGGTAGGAATGTATCTGATGAAATGCAGTGCAGAAAGAAATGCGATTTCGACTCCTATCATAAGCACTATCTATTGATATATGTTATATCATGACTATTCCAACTACTGAATCTCTCAGACGTTGTGATGTTTTTCTAACTTCAAAGTTTTCGCCAAAAAAACAAAAAACAAAACAAAACAAAGAAAACAAAAAAACAGGGAAAGTAGTCAAATGTTTGCTCTCCCTAATAGCGAAGTCGGGTTGACGACCGTATTCAATCAAACGCTAAAACGACAATTCCAGGTAGAGCTATAGTGTACCTTTCATTTACCTGGAAATAGAAAAAATAGTCAAATTTGTTCTCTTGCCTATTCCTTAACCATGTTAATAACTCAGGTTGATGACCGTATATTTCAGCTTACATGCTGCCTTTAGTCCCGAAACCACAATTCTGTCTTTCGTGTGAAGTGTATTTTTTACTGGAACATAAGAATGATAAAGTACGACACAGATACGATGTGCAAGTGAAGTAGCCATTGTTATCCACCAACTTGTAGTTGGTTTATTACTGACATATCACCATGGAAGATACATCTCAATGCTACATGAGGAAAATAAAATCATCGAGATATAATGGGTGATGCAAAACTGTGAAAGGAGAGGTCTGTGAAATCTGTTTGGCTATAAATATGCACAATGCCTTATGCAAAGACTCAAACAATTCAACTGTAAGGTCAACTACATTTAGCATTAGTAATCGTTTTAGAAAACAGTACTGGCCTCTGTCCTTAGTATTCATTTAAAGACAGGAAAAGACAGAAGTATTTCATAGTAAATTGGTTTCAATGAGACCATAAAGAAGGCATGTTTACTCACCTTTGGGCTCTCCTGGAGTGGGTGCCAATTTTATCATGTACTTTTGTGACCCACTGAAAATAGACTCTGCATCTGTCAAGTCTGTGTATATTCTGTTAGAAATTGAATACACGAATACAAAACTCACCCAAGTCCATGGAAAGTGCTTTTTAAAAAACTAAACAAAACCTGTGTAATTTTAATTCCTTCAGTAAGGTTTACCTGGTAAATAGGGCAAGTTTCACATGCAAATGAGTGGGATAAACCCGGACTTGGGGGGAAGGTAATAACATAGTGCATTCTTTACCCTTTGCTCTCAGCATTGTTTCTTGTTCCGTACGTCGAAAGGTAATTGTAATTGTTAAAAATGTATAATTTAGGTTTGTTGCATGTCTAATTTCGTACATTTCAAGTGACAGTAAGTCTGGCAACATTTGCAAGACAACTTTGGATTGTAACGAAATTGTGAGAGTTTGCTTGTCAAGAAATGGAATACACAGCCTAGCTTTACAGTAAGTGTAATTCGACACACAATAACCTTCGCATTGCGCCAAAGTTTTACCTAAAACGCAAGCATTAATCTTTTAATCCTAGACACCACAAGTCCCGTTTCATTGCTATTCGCATTAGCCGACATTTCGGCGGAAGTTTGGATAAAACGAAAAAACACCTTCGACGTTGTAGATGATAACTGTGCTCCCTCTCTACTCGGCTAGATGCACACCCGTATATGATCATTGAACAACGATTGCGATTTGAGGTAGGATTCTGGCACTCTGAGGTACTCTTATAGGGCTTATATTAACCCTTCTACTTACCCATTTTAACATAGATCTTTAATTCAATTAGCATCCCAGAAATTCTGCATCAGGACGGCCTCTGCCTCTAGCATTTACAGGACAGGAAGAGATACAAGTAGTTCAGAGCAAATTGATTTCAGTGGTCAGTGGTACCGAGAATTGCTGACCATTTATCCTGCGGGCAGTATTGGTGCGAGGTGACAATTTCTTCTTGGCCAAGGAAAACACATCTTTAGACACTTAAAACTGTTTGAGTGTCAAAGTAGTACTTTAAGGTTACGCAGGGTGGCAAGGTGTTTTAAAGAAAATATTAAATTGTGATGATCTCGCTATGACATAATCTGGTCCAATCAGATAAAAGTCAGCAATAATGATATTAAGATATAAGCAAAGCATTCCCTTAAATCGTGTCTCAGCTGGAAAATAGACATATTACAAGTTCATACTTTTGCAGTCAAGTATGCCAGAGTTGTAAACATGGTTCGTTTTGAATAATTCCAGTGCAAAATGATGTTGATCTACTCACATTTTTAGTGACGTTTCACCAGTGAATATTTTCCCTTTTCACGGACCAATGATATTTTTTCCATGCTATTTAGAAGTCTTTTTATTCTCAAAATGTGTTAATTACATGCCAAAGTTTACTATTCAGTCTGAACACCAACAATTTTGTAGCCCCGCCTCCAATATAATGACAGACCCCCTTATTTTGTCCGACCACAGAATCGCTTAAATTTCACAAACTTTGACGGACCGGTAGCATCAAACCTTGATGTCATGTTACTGAACCCTTGGGAGGATTTCAGCACTGTTTCATACCATGTTTACATTACTGGTCATATATGGATCGACAATAAAAATATATTTCCACACATTTTGCTGATGATATCGACAGTAAACAGTCAGCTGTACCCATGGGTAAGTTTGTACAAGCCTCTCAATAAGTTGAGGTACACAGACTTTATTCTAATTGAATCTTGTAGTTTGAAGCGTAATCTTAACTAATTAGTTACAAATTACATTAATTATTGATTACAAAGTTTTTAATAGTATTTTATTCAGTATTACGCAAAACACCACAATGAGGAAAAAAGCTACTTAATGACAGCTCAAATAAATTTGTAAGTTTCAAGGTCAAAATTAAACTACCATTTTGCCAATCAAGTTTCTCAAGAACTTGTGCTAAATATAAAAACAGCTTTACTCCTGAATCGACTTTATGTCAAATTCCGGCTTCCGAAATGTTTCAGATAAACTCTGCTTCTGTGGTGATGACATATTTTAAGGTGAGGCTACCGGATTGTATTTCGTATGAGTGAAATAAAAGTGGAAATTGGAATCCCTAATCAAGTAAAATCAATCTTAAAAATTAATTTAAATATTTTCACCACCAATGACCATCGAGGCATTCAACATTTACGTTAGGGTATACACTATATTACATGACCCTTTCAAATTTATTTACAGACTCATTATAATTATCTATTGTAGGCAAAACAACATTCCAATTTAGAATGACGCCTAAAACACTCACCAAGATAACTGAACTATGTCCAGTCCCACGACCTACATAACAGTACTCCTTACTTACAGCATGGTACAAAGTGAGCTGGTCGGACTTCGAAACGCCCCTTCGAGGCGGTCCCCTCCCGAGTGTCTTTGATAAAGAATAAATACTTGAGGGAATATGCAAAGACGGTATGAATTGGCAACGATGTTCACTTACGGCATATGGGGATGGAACTCAGGTCTCATCGGTACCAGGCGAGCACATTTACGTGTATAACTACACCAAACCCTAGACACATTAGGTAGTTTAAAGCCATTATAACATTCGCTGAGGAGAACGCCCTCTAAAGAAATTTAAATTCTGGTTTTTACAAGATTGTAATGTACTTTAGTCAATAAAGATACTCTGCAAAAATCAAGACTTTAGTTGCTGTAGTTTTGTCAAAATCCGAGATTTTGAATAAAACGATGGAACCGGCGTTTTATTATTACGATGGAAATATTAGTCGAACTCGTATGCACAGTACGTACACGACGTGCGAGATACACATACCCACACACCCCGAGAATCGTACCGTATTACAACCGCGGGAGTAACATGCATGGGCGCTTTTAGTAAATTCCAATTTTCTATGCTTTACCTCACTTGTTCGGCTCAAAATTAGAAGGGGACATATCTGACAGTAAAAGCTAACATTTTATGGAAAGTAAATACTAATCTATTTTTACAGAAATGTTATAACATGGCTTTAACTAAGTTTTCCACTCTTCTACAAACACCACAGATTCTTAAATAACATCCAACAGATTGGATGAGTTTGACTTTCCGGGACCCACTGCAAGCACTTTCCTCGTGCATAGGTTCTGAGGTGTTTCTTCATTAATATAGTCATGATAGCGAGATCGCTTGAACGTACGAACTCAGATTTACATAAATAAGTACTAGGAATTGTAAATGATCAATTAGACAGACGGATATAAACCCTGCGCTTCATAAGTTTATATCAATCCAATTACGGAATGGAGATCGTTTTTGTAGGTCACTATCATCAAATCTGTAAGAGAATCGTAATTTGATTATGATACTATTTATTCATTGCCCCATTCTACATTTACTTCATAGATCCAAGCAAATATCAAAACTAGGTATAAAACTATTTAGCCGTTAGAATAAAGATGCATTGTACTTTATTCTTGAAAATACAAAGACATAGAGTACTGTATCAGATATGTACATGTATATTTATTATCATTATTAAATAGGTATGTACTACAAAATTTTCAAATTATTATGCAATATTTCGTGTATGCTCACTACGCTCGCATCATATATTATAAACATAAAGTTTGAAATTTGGTTCCCTAATTGTGGCAGAAGAAAGGTGAATTTTGTTGGCAATATAGAGAGGAGAGCAAGTAATTTTTGAGACGCCTTTCGGAAATATTGCCCTTATCCGAGGCTCATAGATATTGCACAGCCCATGAGGACTAAAAAAATGTTTGACTGGAGTAACCCGACCGTCCCTAAAAAATTAAAATAACTTTAAAAAAAAATAAGAAAAAAGTTCCAATGCCTTTATCTAACGCAATAATTTACAGCTTAAAAAGTAAAAAGTAAAAAAAGGGTCCAACGATTTTCGCGGCGCGAAATCGCGCGACACGCCGCAAAATTGTCCTTTCTCCACAAAATTTAATTTCCTCCGTGAAATTCATGTTTTTCCGCGCAATTCGCTATGAAATGTGAACAAAAATGGTCTTTTCTTTGTCTGTATTGCAATGTCAGCTTTGTTTGAAGCGTCACAGTAATGTAACCATAGATTAATAAACATGTGAATGTAACAATATGATAATCTACCAGTAGTGCTGACTTTCACGTATTGGGGATCTAATTCAGTGGGATGTATAGCAAGGGTGGAAATAGTGATTCGTGACCAAATCACATGGAATATGATTTGAAAGTGTTTTTTGTTTGTTTGTTTTTGTACTTTGAAGCATGTATGAAATGGGCAAATGGGGGAACTCCAGATAGAGGGCATTTTCAAAATGGTCGCCAAAATGCCTAAAATGGTCCAAAATTGCCACAAATCGTGTGATTTAGAAATCATAATACTAACAGTATAATCCTACATGACACAATATATATTTTGGCATGTTTTATTTCTGTTTGTGTTTTATATGTGTGTTTTATGTATAAAAATTGCGCGCATTTTCCGCGATATTTGCTATTTTTTCCGCGCAAATCATCTGTCCCTAGACTCATGCCATTTGTGGATAGCAGTTGAAATCTATGCGTTCATCTACGGTATTGATTCTCATTACGCGGATGTGGAGATCCACTCAAGTTTCCGTTAATGAACTTATGGCTGTACCGCGCAAAAGAAGATATACACCGGTAATGACTGCAACAGATGCCAGCAGATCTTTAGCTACTTTTATCACCAAGAGCTAATCAGTCACCCGGAAAATCTCTCGCGACCAGTTCACTCTTAAGGTTGCATGGACAGCAAAATTTGAGAAAAATCTTCAGATCTTGCCCCCTTAAATTCACTTTTGGTTCCATCCCTTTTACGTCCCTGTTTTCGTTTACTTACTAGTGCGTCTGGGTAGTGGGTTGTAGGGGTGGTATGAGCACATGTGGGGGTGAGTGTGGCCGTGTGGCCGTGTGATGATTTGGTGTTCTCAATTTTTTTATATCATCTCATCATGACATAATCGATTTGGTGCCAGAAATGAAGAAAACTGTTAACTCAAAAACTATTTAAAAAAAACCAGCTATAACGAAAATATTTCTACGCTTTTCGAAAAGAAGTTAATTATATTATTTGTAATGCACATATAAAATACATTGGAAAATGTTTATTTTCAATCTGGCTGAGTCGCTTTTATCACCCTAAGATACACGTGGTGTTAATTTCTGTGTTTGGCCATAATGGATCCATTTCAGTGCCATGTAAATTTAACTAGCCACGCCATGTGTTTTTCTGCTATGGTTTGACATGGGCGCCTACTTTTACGTTAGACATTTGATGACGACGGTCTGCTAAAGAAGTAAAACTGTTTAAAACAATGATAAATTAATCATAAATGCAATTATATGTTGAGATCTAGCTTTGTACATATCGATGAAGCCCACCTGCACCCAGCAATCAAGGCAAATTAAGAGTATAATTGTAACTGCTTAAAAGCTTCGGAAACTACAGACTTGACATTTAATATGGAATACTTTTTCGCAAAATTCCAAGACTGGTCTGGTAGAGGTCTGCATAAACGGCACGGGCTAAATATTAATTGGGGTATGTTGGGAGATGGTGTAAATTAATTGTTTTACAGAAAATGTGCTTTCCATTAGTTAATATTATGGCGCTCATAATGTAGTGAATTAGCCTAAAATGGCGGATTGAAGGACACTAAATTTGATTTTTGTGGGGTGTAAAATTTCTGAATTTGAGCAACATTATTCTGATATTATCAAATTTATTGAGGTTTGAGGCGATTTTACTGAATCTAAATAACCATAAGTGTTCGTCAAAACTGAAATGAACTTGTAATCTACCAGTTTTGAAAGTGGGAGGAGCTTTTAAAAATATGGCTCTTAAAAGTGGTACGCACTCAAAAAGTTTGAATGGGCCCCTGGGGCGAAATGTTATAAACTTACTGTATACAAAAAAACAGTGTGAGTTCATTGGACAATCTGGAATCCGCACAGTTGTTTTTGTACCGTAAGTTTCTAACGTTTGACCCCAGGGGGGCATTCAAACTTTCTGAATACGTACAGCTTTTTAGAGCTCTATTTTAAGCTCCTCCCCTGTTCAAAATGTTGGTACATTATAAGTGTATTTTAGCTGTGATGAATACCAGTTGCTGACGAAGTTTAAGACATATCACCTCAAGCCCCTATAAATTTGATAATAACAGAACCATATTTCATAAAGTCCGAAATTGTGTCCCCCACAAAGCTCAAATTCAGCCTCCCTAAATCCGCCATTTTAGGCAAATTCGCTACATTGTAAGTACCATAATGTAAACATATGGAAAGCACATTTTCTATCAAACACTTATTTTACACCATCTTCCGACACACCCCAATTAAGAATTAGCCCGTGCGGTCTATGCAGACTCCGTCCAGACCAGTCTTGGAATTTTGCGAAAAAATATTCCATATTAAATGTCAAGTCTGTAATAGCTTGAAGTATACGTTCAAACATTATTGAGCTAAATCCATTCGGTTCGATATTAAAAAAATGTATCAAGAAGTCATTCGTTCAATCGTTGGTTCGTTCATTCATTCATTCATTCATTCATTCATTCATTCATTCATTCATTCATTCATTCATTCATTCATTCATTCATTCATTCAATCATTCGGTCGTTCTTTAGTTCTTTGCAACCAAAATATTTTACAATAAAATTTTGCCAACATTATAAATACGGCTAGATTTTCTGATTGACAAATCCCAAATTACTCAATGTTTTAGACTATCGCTTCTTCAGAATAACCACTGGGATTTTAGATAATCTTGTCAATTTAAATCTGCAATCCTACTCTATTTCACGAATTATAAAAAACGTTTGTACATGTATATAACTTATAGGTAAATAAATGCGTATCATTTGCTGGGAGTGAATTTGTACAAAATGATACACTTGTACTGAGATGTTGATGCACGAACCCAGAAGGGGGTAGTGCATTAGACGCATCAACATCTCAGTACAAGTGCATTATTTTGTACAAATTCACTCCCAGCAAATGATACGCATTTCTTAACCTATTTCATACACGAAAGCACTGCGCGTAGTACGCAGAGTTCGCGCCCGTGCATACACACTGAAGGTATGGTTTGGATTTTTCTAACGCTTGTTCTGATTGGTTCTCACTATCTAAGAGTGTATGAAATAATGTTATAAAAATTTTCAAACATTTCAATAACCCAGATTAATACATTATTCAAACGTTTCAAAACTTGTTTTGTGTTCGCTGTGTAACAAATAATGAAATGAAGCAAAACGCCACTTCGATTTAGATTAAGATATGGATAAAAGTGCAAACTTACAGCATTTTAACAACAGTAGATCATTCCCAGCAAACATAAAAAGGTTATTGAAACGTTATATACGCGTTATGATTTTAGTCAAAACGTTTTGATAACATTGAATGTCGGGTTATATTACGGTGACGATAACATTTTTATAAAGTTTTATATGAAAAAACATTACAACAACATTATCAAAATGTTATTGCAAAATAATTTTGGCAAACATTTTTGCAAAATTTTGGCCAACACTAAAATAACATCATGTTAGAATGTTTAACAGCAAATTTTCATAAATGTTTTCTGAATGTTATTAAAACGTTTTATACCCTTTATATAACCAGACATTTAAACGTTTTATGGTAAACATTTTGTGTTTGCTGGGTTAATACTAATCTGCCTATTATTGTTTTGTTATCTTACTTATTACTGTATTTATAAAAGTCGCAGACGATTTTCTCAACGCCTTCACTTGCATCACGGGCCAATGCTACCAAGTTGAACCTTTTTGTTATTTTAGTACCATCTGCTCGTTTCCCTACTTCCGCTTCCGGGTCAAGTTGATCTAGACTCCTTTGTGCTTATTCATATTCACCAGATACGCCATTGCTGCCACCCAAATGTAGTTAATCGGATCAGATGCTGGCTGCACCTATTAAAACATTAAACGATCATACAATACTTATCAAAATTACAAGAATTTGTAAAATTTTACGGCTCTTTTTTCAGCCAAATCGATTACAATACCTCATTTACTCACACACTGTAGCATACTTCTATGGCAAGTATATTGCACAATAGAACAGAAAACCCTGATTTTTTGTTCAAAAAACCTGGTTTTTCGATCGGCGAAAAACCAGGTTTATTGGCCGAGAAACCTGTTTTTTCGCCAATAAACTTGGTTTTTCACTGATAAAGTTTTGCGTATTCGATTGTCATAGTTTTTTTTTTTTTTTGTTTCTCGGTCAAAAACCTGGTTGTTCAAAACCTATGACAATCGAATTCGAAAAACCTGGATCAGTGAAAAGGCAAGTTTATCGGCTAAAAACCAGATTTCTCGACCGATAAACTTGTTTTTTAAAAAACCTGGTTTTTCGATTGAAAAACCTGGTTTCTAAAAAAACTATGACAATCGAATTGAAAAACCAAGTTTATCGGCAAAAATCAGGTTTCTCGGCCGATAAACTTAGTTTTTCAAAAACTATGACAATCAAATTCGAAAAACCTTGTTTTTTGTTTGAATAACCAGGTTTATCAAATCGAAAGTTTATCCATTCGACTATGACAATTGAAT
The DNA here is from genome assembly GCF_039555335.1 of Amphiura filiformis. Taxonomy (NCBI): domain Eukaryota; kingdom Metazoa; phylum Echinodermata; class Ophiuroidea; order Amphilepidida; family Amphiuridae; genus Amphiura; species Amphiura filiformis. The sequence continues at coordinate 48,541,751 of NC_092636.1, read as the reverse complement.
CAATAAACTTGGTTTTTCGAATTTGATTGTCATAGTTTTTGACAAACCTGGTTTTTCGATCGATAAACCAGGTTTATCAAATCGAAAAACCAAGTTTATCGATTCGATTGTCATAGTTTCTGATAAACCTGGTTTATCAGCCGAAAAAACAAGTTTATCAAAACACTCTGACAATTTAATTGATAAACCTGGTTTTTCGATTTGAAAAACCTGATTTTTCTGTCTATTGTGCAATATACTTGCCATATATATACTTCTTATGCAGGGAGACATGACTACCAAATGCCTTCCTGTAGGAACTATACTGCGCCAATAAAGTATCCTTACACTTGGAAAAATAATCACAATTTAAAAAAAAACTGCTTTAAATAAGGCTTCATTGAAGAAACTGTGTTGTCTCTTTGCTGTGCTTGTTGGAATCTTTTTACGCCTTGTATAGGCCAGTCTGTCATTTTTAAAACTGGACCTTCGACTATTCAATTGCTTATAACTTTACTTCTTGAGGTCACATTGATTCAACGCGGTGTCATAATGTGCAGGATTAGATAGTGCATCTATTGAAAAAACAAATTTACCCCAATATTGTTCAGTTTTAAAATTGTGATTATTTTTCCAAGTGTAAGGATACTTTATTGGCGCAGTATATATGACTACATTATGGTTACGTTATGTAACTCCGGGGTTATGTGCAGCCTCTGGTCATATGTATGTTTATGTCACGTGGTCACCACAGTGACATATAGGAAACATACAGAGGGATGCCATATAGTGGGCCCAAAACCCCGCCCAAAACGAGCAAACAGGGTCATTTTCACGGGCAAGCAATGTACGCGCGTACATAATTTAGCACACTAATTTCGTTTTCCCGGTCATTCCATGCTTTTAAAATGTGTCATTGTTTTAATGATTGCATTACCTGAACAAGAAAGTTGTGCAGTGGCTGGAACCTCGTCTTGAAGCCTGTCCATTTGAACTGTTTTTCTAGTCTTATTTGAAGCTCAGCGTCAACAGATAGCTGGGTATAGCAGCCTGGATTGATGTACGGATATTTCCAATTCCTTTTGGTACTTTCCGGTATACATCCGAAATGTTTGGTGCCAAATTCTACGGCCACATGATCCAGCTTGTTTCTGGCAAACGTTATCACACTGGCGCATTGTTTTATGATGTCTTTTTCGTCATGTGATTCGATCAGTAGTGCGTTTTCAAGGTTGAAATGGCTCGATCGTATTTCTCCAAAATGTCCGTCATCGAGTTTCATAGCTGATTTCACCGTCTTGATTGCTTCTTCTTTGGCAGCGTGGTATACACTCTCGTCGTTTTCTGGAATGCAGTGAAGAGATAACCCTGTCATTGTGTGTGTAATGGACAGTACACCATGGTCTTCTTGGAGGCAATGAGTGATCCTAGCGCAATCGCTACGAAATCGCCAACTTGAAACATGATCCCATCCCCAATCTGCCGGAGATTGGTTCAATGACTCTGCCAGTATCAGACAAGCTTCCAAGCTTCCTACATCCACTGCTTCCAGAAACAGAAATCTTGCACGATGAAGGTCATTGATGGCCTTAGCTACATTGCCTTCTCTAAGTTTCCAATCTGCTTTCTTGATTCGTCCGTCTTCAGTGTTTATGTCGGCTAGTTTGTCGACGTATTGTCCTACTTTCTTGAAGTCGATTTCTTTTCCGTCCTTCAGATGACAATCAATCAATCCTTGAAGGATCTCTCTCTTACTTTCTTCCGATTCACGTGGGGTATAGCCATAAGCTTTTTCATAGTACTCCAGGGCTGTTATTTTTGTGCTTAATATGTTCATATTACCCACTAAGTAAGCCAACCATCCGAGGTTCTTCAGAGCTTCCGGATCTTTCTTATTCTTTTGCAGCTGACCTTCGCAATACTCTTCGAATCGTTGAATTGCGTTTTTGGACTCCCAAATCGTGGCGTGTTGTCGTCTCTCATCTCAGTACATTCCGTGACCGCTATTTGAATTCCTTGCTTGAAGCGATCCATTGCATCTTTATCTTTACCACATCTGAGTAGGAACAATCCACATTTGACAAATATCTTGACATTGTCTTGCGGTTTATCCGGATGGAACATGGTAATGAGCGTATCATACTCTTTCCTTTCCCTGTCGCGGTTTCCCATCTTCTCCCATATTAAAGCACGGTCAAAATGGAATACTACTGAATTGGACAGTTCTATGGCCTCGTCAATTGCCTGGAGAGCTTTTGGTAATAACGATTCCGGATTGTCGTTTTTTTCTCCAGGAAGTTCCTCGACATTTCTACGTTGTTTCCCATTTTTGATTCCTTCATACTTACGCAAGTATATCAGTGACAATTGATGATATAACATTGCGTCAGGCTTCGTGTGTTCTAGAGCTAAGGCTCGTTGGACACACCCGTACGCCTTACTCCACTGAAAGGTTTGCCGATAAAATCTAGCCGACCGATCAAGAACTCTCATGTTTTGGGGTCTAATTTCAGGGCTTTCTCAAAATATTTGGTCGCATCATACCGTTTTCCTTCATGAAACAAAACCTGACCTAAAAAGAGATTGGCTATAGAATGTCTTGGTTTGAGCTCTAGAGCTTCTTGGTACATTTCTCGTTCTAGCTTGGTATATTCTGTTTCTTTCCTAGGAATGCCTTCTTTGACTCGAGCATGCCGGCCATACATGATGCCAAAATAAACTAACCACTCCACTTTGTCTTCAGGGTCACCAACAACACCTTGAACACGATCAAAATAGTTGACACATTCATCCAATCTGGAAGGGCCTAGCCTTGAAAGCGCAAACGCTCTGGTGACATTAATGTAAGCATCAGATACAGGTGTTCTATTTAGTTGTAGTTTCTTGACCTCTTGCTGATATTTTTTCTGATCAGCGCGATTATGCATCAATGTGCCGCGTATTTGCGAGGCTAAAGATTGATGAACGATGCGATATCCAATTTGTGCTTCTTTGTTGACCATTTTCTTAATCTCGTTTGCGGCATCATCCAATGATGTGTTCGCTTCAGTAGGATTCTGTGATGGTGAATAGGCTGACATGTAAAGATATGCTCGAAACAACAGCGCAGGTATTGTCATAATGTCGTGTTGGTCGTGTAAATGGATATTTATCTGCTCTATAACAGATTTGCTATCTTTAGTTCCGTCTGGGTTCATGTTCCAGTCAAAATGACATTCTGAAGGTTTAGCTGCTTTGGCCATTTTACCTCTTTGTTTTTAACTTGTTTCTGTAACGGTAAAATGCAAAAGGACGATAATTATTATCATTAGTAGTAATCAGGAGCATACCGGGCGCAGCTTTAAGGTGGAGTGACTCGAGTGGGCAAAATTGGAAAGGTGATGGCGCCGCCGCTATCAAAAATAACATTACCAGGATATGTGCGCGCGAGGTGCTCGGAAAATTGCACTTTACACTATTTTGGCCTTTGGTCACAATTGTATGGATCCGTGTTGTCGTTACTATGTATAGTTCTAATTTTCAACTTTGGGATTATTATTATATATGTACGTATAAATCTTTTAAAATTGTTCTCCGTCTTACATACATGTAGGACCGTAACAAATCCAATCACACTGGATTGGGCAATCTAAAAATTCCTCGTTCCTATAAACAGGCAGGAGCTAGGATAATTTTATTCTTCATAGCTACTCGTATATCTACCAAAATTTGTGTTATCCCGTTTATATTATTTGACGTCACATTTCTTAAACGTATTATTATACGATTAAAAACGTCATGTTTCAAGTTTGAAAGCAGCTAGCAGAGGAAATGGACATTTATGTAATTATGATACGTTCCTAGCGCCACCAGGAAGACCCCCGTTTTGAGTCCTATGTCATGTCTAGGAGCCCATGTTTGTTGGCAGTGTTTACCAAAAGATCCAGTTTCCAACGAATTGTCATCCTCATAATTATATAAGGCATCATTAAAACATAACTGTTAAAATTTCACTGAAAGACCCGATTGTTTAGTGTAACTAATAGCAGAAACACCACAACACCTAAAGAGACCGGGGTACTACGCCATTGTAATATTGCACGCTACCTGCCTCATGAAAAGTAAGCTATGGCAAATATTTTCAAAATTTCAGACTGATTGTATAATATTAAATTCATATCACATACAGTGGTGTAGCCCCCGCTCGTCATGGCCGTCGGTTCATATAAGGCCGTCGGTAGACGGAAGGCGTTGGTGACGATAAAATTGGGTTAACAATAGACTATTTTTTACCCAGAGTGACAGAAAAAAGGGGAGAATTGTAAAAAAATGATGAAAAATATTTCCGTCGGTATATTTACAAGTTGTGCCCCCTCGGTTCCAAAATCCTGGCTACGCCACTGATCACATACTCATACCAAACGGGCGTTTCTTGTATCAGGTCGAAGTACATATTTTGTTTACGCTATCATGAAATCATATTTGTATAATATATAGCCAGGTGATTACATTATTTATTACTTATTACATTCACAAAATGGAAATAGCATACTTTAAAAAATATAAGTACATATGTGACCAACTCCAACAAAACCCGGAACAAGTCGCCAGACACGTTTTTTTTTTTAGTCCTTTAAATATGACATTCCCATAAAAAAAAAATCAATTTTTGGAATTCTTAATTTCATGGTATTTGACCTTGGGACTGAGTGGACTTTCAAATCCTTGAAAGTACTTATTAGAGGTTTATTTAATCAATAATAGATAGTTGAACTATAATAATCCCTATTCAACCGTGTGTAAAGCAGGAAGCTAATTAGCGCATTATTTAGAATAGCAGTTCGGCAAAAATATCAAGGTATCATTTACAAAATTATCCATATCTTGAAAAATATTGATGCTATGTATATAATTTACATTTTTATTCAAATCCTGAAATGACTTGACTTGTTCCTGGCTTTGCCAGAACGGGCCACATATACATGTATGATATTTCTGATATTTTTACAGTAGCTGTAAATGATATTTGACAGAAATGCTGTTGTGTTTTGAGTTAAAAAAGGACATTACAATGAGATACTCTAACTTTTAAGCACACTCTTAAAATAGAACCATAACATCATTTAAACATATACAAAAAAGTCTACAAAGTATATTTGAACAATTAGCCATGTACTTACTTGAAATTCGTAAATCAATTACTGGTGTTGTCAATTTCGAAACAGACAAGTCTGCAAAATACTCGATGCAATCGAGATGTAACTAATCGTACTGTGCAATCGCTGGAGTCAAATATTTCAAATTCCAGTGGAATTTACGAATGAGGAAATGCTATAAACAATTTATATGCTGACGTGGCTAGTACAATATAATCAGTACCTGGACTTTTGTACTTTGAACATTGCGTTTCGATGTACCCGTAGCAATATGGCACATTGATCAAGGACACTTTTCATTGAACAAATACAAAATCATATAAATTTACATTCTTAACCGCAGTTTCAGATGGGAAATTCATTTAAATGTGTTAGTTTGTGTACATGTTGAGTTCAAAAACAATTTTCAAAATTATGAAATTCTTAACATCTTTGTTTCAAAAAGGGTATTTTATAAGTTAACTCCTGAATGACATATACCTCCATGCATGTTGACAAACATGTCATAACCCACACTTATTTACGTACTTATGACATAATGTTGTAATATATATATTAAACAGGGTCGATGAGAACAAGTGGGCTTTCCACTGATACCTCAATATTCATTTTGATGGAAAAAAGTGAGACTGCTGATTGAATTTCGAGAAAGTTTCAGGGAATGTAGAAATGTTCTGGAATTGCTTATTGTCCCCTGTCAATTTCGATACGAGTGCCTCTTACGTTGCAAATGTCAATTACATCTTTGAATCTCAACTTTCCGAAATATACTATACTCTCGTGAAAACATGCTCATGTCAATTATAAATTTTATTATTTTATAAAAAGTCAAAAGTGTATAGCCTTTCACGATTGAAGTATTGACATCTAAATTGATCTTTTAAATATTGGTTTCAATGGGCTTCAAAGTTTCCGTTTGGTTTTAAACAAAATAATCATATTGGCTATCTAGAATATAACATTCCGTTTGTTTATCCGATACTTGACTATATAATAGCACTAATAAGCTATACGCCTTTTTGAAATGTGGCGGGCAACAAAAGTAGAGGGCGTACTTTGAAGTGAGTAATCTTTTGTCAGCTGAGAAGCATACAAAAGATTACTCACTTCAAAGTACGCCCTCTCCTTTTGTGCCCGCCATATTTCAAAAAAGGCTTATTGAGTGTGCGGGGAAGTATATGATCGGCTATAATTCAATAAAATCTTGACCCCTTGACTTCCTAGCTGCTATTTTGGGTTGATATAATGTAATAGCTAAATTGGGCATAGGCGTAGATCCCAGGGGATTGAGGGAGGGTAAAATCCCCCACCCCATTTTTATGCACTTCGCGCGAATTTATTACTCAATATTTTACCACTTTAGCTTCAATATGCCAAACAAATTGGCGCTAAGAGGTGCTGAATTCACTATACTTCAAGAAATCAATCACATTACCCATGTCAAAAGGAAATCTACGCCACTGAATCTACACCAATGACGATGAATATCGGTCTTAAAATGATCTCTTAATGATTTTTGTGCAGAAATAGCGCGAAAATTTTGACCATCATCGTTTGGAGGGGCGCAGAATCGATGCTGAATTGGTCATTTCGGCGCCCCCCTAAGGGTGACGCCCAGGGCACCCACCCCCGTCGATACGCCACTGCTTTAGTTTTGGGATTTATGGCCGCACCCAATCTTTCCTGCGTACGGGCCTCTTCCCACCATTATGGTAATGTTTTCCCCCATGATTGATTTAATGCAAATAAATAAACAGTTTGTTCGAATCCTACAGACAAAAATGCGCGATGGCAACTTTAAAATATCAAGTTACTGTTTGTTATAGGAGTTCGTGATCACAGTCTTTATTTAACACGCCACGCCGGTAGATGTCGTTGTTAAGCAGTGTTTGAGTTGGTGGTGGTGGTGGGAGGGGGGGGGGGGGTAATAGACAGTCGATAACCGACCATCAATGATCAATTAATTGTCGATTAGATTCTAAAACCTAACACGCAAATGATGATCACAGCCTGTCATGTTCAATCGCAGTCGCTAAGGATGATTAGGTGGGGGTGGGGGGGGGGGGGGGTAAGATGTGTGTATATGAGGGTGGTGGAGGAAAATCGATAATCGATTCAATGTTTAAAATGTATAGGCCTACGCAATCGACAAAACTAGATATCTGCAGTAATTTGAAAATATGATATATCTAAAGTGCTAGAAAACCAACATTTTTGATCATACATATCATATCTCATGCAACCTGAATGAACCAAATTTGTTTCCACTTGGGATTTCAATAGCTTAAAATTCAAATTTTTCGTAAAATACGGTTCAAATATTTTGTTCTGAATTGGAAAATCTCTTGGTATATAATGGCAATAAGAGGATTTTTATCGTCAATTTCGAACTTTGTTATCTTAATCATCATGGCCGTGGACACATGATAATTTTGAAAGCCACCCGAGTTTCCATTTTGACAAACGAATCAAATCAAAAATATCTTTAACATTGTCGTCAATACAAGAAAAATCACAAAAATGCCTTTTTCTCAAGAAAAAATTTAGCACCCGAAAATAAATTTTCTTAAAAATCGTTTTTTAAATTCTTAATATATGCTTAATAACTTCTCACCAGTTTTAATAAGACAATAATGATTGACACACACACCAGGAAGTTTCTCATCCAAAAGAATGAGAAAATTAAATTCTCACCATTTTTGCCGTTTCTCATCAAAATGTCCGTTTTCTCATCCAAAACTTCCACTAGTGAACGTAGTATCACAGAAATGACAAAAACACCCCGTAGGTGGGGAAATTGTAAGTTATTCTTTTGTAGCCTTCATGCAGCCTCAGGTGTCTCGATCCCGTGGGTTTGCTTCGTGATCAAAAGTCTACATGTGTGGTCAAGGGTAAAGGTTGCTTCTTTTGAAATCGGCCAGACAGTAAGATTAAATCAGTCTACAAGATGACGTAAAGAAACGCCACAGGTTCCGAATTATGGACAAATTTACAATAAGTACAATAGTACAATACAACAAACTTGATGAAATCGTACGTTTTCCAAATTATGGGTCCCCGGAAAATATAAATTTTTCATTAGCACACATATATTTCATATCCATCCTTCCACATACAAGCAAACAAGCAAACAGATAAGTAGGAGCTATATATTTATCAATATTCAGAATACAAGGTATGTTGTAGCTGATTAAGTCAGGCTTAAGTTGTATTGGTAAAACCAATTTTACCATTTTCGATTGATTTTTTTCTCTTACTAGTAAAACACTTATTTTTTTAAATCAGCATATTAATTATTATGTTTCTATAAGAAGTAAAATGTATGTTTGTTTTGAGTATGAGATATCCATACATGTAATAGATTTCCTCTTGATTTGTTGCCACTGTGAGTATGGACATATACTTACGTCAAACCGATCACACAAACCTTGATGTGATTTTACTGAGCCCTTAAGGGAACTGGAATGAGCGTTTATGGCGTTTCGACAGTATTTTTATGGGCCATGAGAGCACCTCAGACGTATCGAATTGCACTCTGAATACGAAGCATGTCTTTCTGATATCAAATAATTTTAATTTTTTGAAAATCATGATATAATACAAATTTTATGGCAAATTATAAAAATTTGATATTTTTCAAATTTTGATATATAACAGTCCTCGAAGTAAATTTTATAAATCTAATGATATATTCTTAAAGTGTATGTAGCTGGGAGGAAAAGCCGACGATCAATTGAAAATTTTGACCTTTCATATTAAAGATATGGATTTTTTCCCAAAAAGACCTAATTTTTGTTTGGTGTTTTGGGGAAAAAATCCATATCTTCGATACGAAAGGTCAAAATTTTCAATTGATCGTCAGCTTTTCATCCCACCTACATACACTTTAAGTATAAATCATCAGATTTATAAAGTTTACTTCAAGTACTGTTAAATATCAAAAATATCAATTTTAATGATTTGCCATAAAATGTGTATTACATTGCGAATTTCAAAAATTCTAAATTAATTGATATCAGAAGGACATTCTTCGTATTTAGAATGCAATTCGATATGTCTGATGTGCTCTAATGTCCCACAATAAATACTGTCCAAACGTTCATACCCCAGCCCTTAAGGTGGTTACAGCACAATTTCTTACCATGTTTACACTACTGGTCATGCAAGGATCGATAATAAAAATATATTTCTACACATTTTGCTGATGATATCGACAGTAAATAGCCAGTTGTACCCATAGGGTAGTTTGTGCAAGCCTCTCAATACTTTGAGACACACAGACTTCGTTCTAATTGAATCTGGTAGTTTCAAGTATAGACTTATCTGTGCGTTGAGATGTTAAGTCTGAATAATATTAGTACAGTAGTTGATTTAAAACAGTAACAAGACTTTCTACTTGCAGAGTTGTGGTTAGTTACAAACTTGATCAAATTATTAGAATTATTCATATTTACACGTCGATGGATGACATAAAAATTCAACCATATTATTGATTTACATTGTAAGCGTGCGATTGATATAACAGAGCACATTTGTTAAAATATTTCACCTACCTATACATGTACGTAGAAATATCAAAAGAATATTAAAGTACATATCGTCCTTTATGTCAAAATTATTAGGTCTTTAAATATCGTTTGGAAAGGGCTACCTCTTTCGTTGGTGTTTTTCCATAGTGACGATTCAGTGTTTACTATAAACCGCACCTTGAATTTTAACAACAGCATGAACAGTAAGGACGACTTAATCGCATTCTCCCGGTATGAAGCCGTTTAAACAAACAGTTACATTTTATTTGCGTCTGGAAGGAAACTGACTTACAACACACGATATAGAAAATATGATACAGTAATAAAAAATGGGAAACTTGCACACCATCAACAGATGACTAATAATTCTCGTATGATTCTAAACATGAGAACATGAGAACTTTGAATCTGAAAATACAACCACTGTATTCCTCAGATAAAGTCGTAAATAAACATTGAGTATTACCAATAACTAACCTCCTCAGAAAGGAAGCTTACTGATGCAGAGTTGATTGAAAGTTATGAACTTGTATTACATGTATGTCCATTTTCTTATTGCCGACTTTTAGTCTGATTGGATCAGACCCTGTCATAGCGAGATAGACACTGTTATTTTTAAAGACCTTGCTACCTAAACCCTGAAGTACTACTTTGACACAAAACAGTTTGCTCTGAACAACTTGTGTCTCTTCCTTCTGTCCTGTCATGCCTGTAACAAATGTTAGAGGGAGGGGCAGCTTTGATGCAAAATCACAGCAAAATATTTAGGATGCTAAATGATAATGATCAGCGCTAAATGGAAAGGTTAATCTAAGCCCTTCAAGAGTACCTAACAATGCCAGTAACCGTTGTTCATAATTATTTTAATCCTAAGTACCTGCATCCTGCTGAGGGGTGATGTAGAACAGGTTTCACTTGAGAGAGCGCCAAAGGTAGACCCGTCGAACTTTAATTCGAATAATAATACGGATATATAGAATTCATAGCATGAGGAGGGGCTTGGGTATTTTGGCTTAAATGATGAATTATTGCGTTTTAGGTAAATTTCAGGCATGTTTCTGTGCCGAATTTCAGTTAGTTTTAACAGCTAGACTGCATTCCATATTTGAAAAGCAAACTGTCAAAAAGTCGTTATTTTTCACATGCAACGATTTGTGACAGGCAAGTGTAAAACTTACATAAATTTAATAAATTTCGACAGTATTTTAGTTGTCAAAAATTACGAAATTTTGAAAGGCTTACTGTCGGAATTTTCAAAAGTAGACATGCAACAGACCAAAATATCTTAAAGGGCTCCTGCCTCTCTGAATCCGTAGTTTTGTGCTATCATAAATGTAATTTATTCAATGGAGACATCGGACCGTTTCACTCTAAAACACTGGCAAATGTTTACCAAAGATTGGCCCCAACTATGTGCAACTCAACTGTTGGGTTTAAAAATATGATATTAAAATTCCACAAAAGCTATTAGCCAACAATAATTGAGTTGGTCATAGGTAGCTTAACGCTGAGTAAAAATTACGCACTGTTTTAATAGTGTATATTCATTCCCCCTGATTTGGCTAATAAACTAAGTTTAAATTTAATCACCTCAAGCCAATGATTTATCCTGACAAACAATTGACTATGCGAATGAAATGGGCGAACATCCTCTTATACACATGACAGATGCAGAGTCTAGTTTCCGTGGGTCACGAAAGAACACGACAAACTTGGTACCCTGCGCCAGGATAGAGAGCCCGAAGGTGAGTAAGCATGCCTTCTTTAAACTCATCATGAAATCAATTTACTATAAACTACTTTGGTCTTTTCCTGTCTGGAAATAAATACTAAGGGCAGAGGCCAGCAATGTTTTAACCGTTTACTAATGCTAGATTTGGTTGTCCTTAAAGCTGTAGTGTTTGGTTATTCGCATTTTTAAGCCATTGTACATATTTATAGCCCACCACCAGGGTCGAATTTACCTTTTTTGGTATGTGCACATGTAGACATGTACACTCAAGTGGCGAATGCTTGGTTTAGGTATAAGATCGACGGTGGTGGCAGGTTCAATTACAATTTAGGAGGAGAATTTACCTGGACATTGTTCGCGAAAAATGTTCAATTATGCAATTTTATCCTATTTTGGCCCAAAATATGGTGTTTTTCGGGGTAAAAAGGAAGATGCAAGGGCAATTTTGGGGCCCATAAAATGTGGGGCCCTGGATCCGGGCCCATCTAGCCCAATGGTAAATCGGGCCCTGCCCACCAGAGTTGTAAAGAATATTTCAAAGGAATGAAATTACAAATGACGATGGCATGGCTAGAAATTAGAGGCCATAGGGACAAGGTATGCCAATGCTCTGACAACATGGGATTCGTGTTCGCTGCGGTCACCGTTATCTGCAAGTGTGATTTATAACGCAAAGGCACTATCCTCATGGTCCTATCGAGTACTTAAGTTTCTATGCGTATTTCTTTATGAATATAGAGTTTCTCTGTCACAAATTAGGGCAAAGGTGATGGTTTATCTATCGACATACGTTGTACAATATAATGCTTCACTTACACTTGGTCGAATGTTGCAAATAACGCTAAGGTACGACGCAGAAGTCTTTGTAAATACATTTGAACTGAGATTTATAGTATCAGAGGTAAAGCCCGCAAATCAAATATAATTATTATGTCACTATGAAGATATAATTTAAGTTTGGCTCAGGTTTAGTGTTATAGGTGGCCATGGATGTTACGTGTAACATGCAGCATGAAATTTACGCGTGTTGTGGCGCGAGCCATTCATACGTTTAATTTTACTGGTTAGCTCAGCTGTGCATTAATTTATAAGTTTGTTCTCTAGTGACATCAAATGTAAGAAGGTAGGTAAGAAAACGGGCAAAAAATATGTGAATATCGTATATCATAATTTGTTAATTTATTATCAGGCAACAAGTCTACATTAACTATGAAAATTGACAATAGTGTTACACACGGTGCGTTGGTTGTGAACTAGTACAGTGCGCCACTAAATTGAAAATTGACAATAGTGTTACACACGGTGCGTTGGTTGTGAACTAGTACAGTGCGCCACTAAATTGAATGGTAAAATAAATATAATGCAAAACTGGGATGGCGGAATAACTGCATGCTTTATTTATACGACGGACTATGCTGGAAAATGTATGCGGGTTAAATTGAAGATTGCAGACCTAGTGAAAGAAGTGCCTAAGTGCAAATATTAATTCTAATAAAATGTAGGTCATATTCTTATAATATAATTAACTTGAAACAGTTATGACACTTTTTGTGTCATGTTCCTTTATGAATACAAGTAGGTTTGAATTATGAAGGTTTGTGACATTTGGTGTTAGTAGTATTGTATTAGTATTGGTTTTTGTACAGTTCAACAAAAATATTTTAAAGTAATTATTGTAAAATACAAAGATAAATACAATATCATAAACTATTTTACATGCACCAAGATTCGGTTTCGTATGAGGGAAATTAATGTGGAAATTGGAATCTCTAATCAAATAAACTCAATCATAAAAATAATTTAAATCTTTTCACCACCAATGACCAGCGAGTCATTCAACAATTGTGTTAGGATATAGCTTTCTCTCAACATCCCCGGTGTTTCACGCACAGTGACTGTGGCCTTTCATTAATGATGAACTCTGATATTTTGGCAATATAGTCATATAATTAAAAAAATGCTAGCTAAATCAAACTAGAAACAAAATTTTGCTTCATTAAGGTTACACTATATTGCATGACCCTTCATATTTGTAATTATTTTCATTATAATTATCTATTGCAGGCAAAATAAAATTTTCCAATTACAAATGACGCCAGAATTACTATGCCAGTCATTGGTATAAAACGCACACCGCAAAGCAGTACTCCTTGCATTCTTATCCAATGCATCTAATACTTGGAGAAAACTTGCAAAAATGGTATGAATTGGCAACAATGTTCACTTACGGCATACATTGCAATGGAACCCATGTCTCATCGGTGCCAGGTGTGCACATATAGGTGTATCCAAACACTGGATACATTCGGTAGTGTAACTTTTTATCCAGTCTTTCACAAACACACATCAATTAATTATTTTTGTTTTTTTAAACCTAAGGGTCACCTGGGAACCAAGTGAGAACAGTGCCAGTATACTGAAAAAAAGAAAGAAAGAAAGAAAGAAAGAAAGAAAAGAAAGAAAGAAAGAAAGAAAGAAAGAAAGAAAGAAAGAAAGAAAGAAAGAAAGAAAGAAAGAAAGAAAGAAAGAAAGAAAGAAAGAAAGAAAGAAAGAAAGAAAGAAAGAATTGGATGAGTTGGACCCCATTGCAAGCACTTTGCTTTATGCATTCGTTCTGAGGTGTTTCTTTTATAAATACAGTCATGATAGTGAGCCTTCCTAATCGCTTGAACGTATGAACTCAGATTTACATAAATAAGTACCAGGAATAGTAAATGATCAATTAGACAGACGGGTATAAATATCAATCCAATTACGGAATGGAGATCGTTATTGAGGGTCACTATCATCAAATCTGTAAGAGAATCGTAATTTCATTACGATACTATTTATTTATTGCCCCAGCCTACATTTACATCACAGATCCAAGCAAAAAAAAAACCCATTTAGCCGTTAGAATAAAGATGCATTGCAATTGCATTATATTTTTTGAAATACAAAGAAATAGAGTATTGTATCAAATATGTTAGTTTACGCGTATTATCATTATTAAAGAGGTATATTTTCAAAACCAGTATTACGCTCTAAAGCGGTTCAGATAAACAAAAAGGTACTACTAACTCTCAAAAATGCAATATTTCGTGTAGACCGTTTAATGTTTGCAATTTGTATTGAAGAGTGGGGGTGTTGAAAAATACAGAGGAGAGCAATGTTTCACTCATCTGGGGCTCATACATATTGCACAGCTCATAAGGATGCTATACTATTTAAGTCAGATTAGTACTTTGATACACCTAATGGTCTAAAGGATGCTAGTTTCAATTACAAAATAATGGCAGGACTGTCGAATGCTTTCTGACCAGCTATTAATCACTTATTGAAAGAAAAAGTAAATGTGGTATACACTTAATGGTGAAATACACACCTACTGGACAAGGTTAACAGAGATTCTGTTAGTTGATGGGTTGTGTATAGGACGAGTATGATGTTCATTTCTCCGGTTGAATTTCATCGAATGTTGTAATAAAGCAGCATATCTCGAAAATAAGGCAAGATTGCTACGAAACAAAACAGATTTAATATTGGGGTTAAACATTTATGCATATTGTGAGAGATTATCAAAATGGATTAGAATAAATCTTGACTGTTAAACACACATTTGATTTCTCTATCCCCTTTGAGTCCGTTTCTTTGTTGCATCTCCCTTCATCTCTCGCCCGGGATCTTTCGCCGCCCTCCATTTCGTGTTTCTTTGCCTCTTTTGCTATTTTACACCATATTGCTTTATCTTCCAGTCTCTCTCCCCCATCTCTCGTCCTTCCTAAGGATTCAATCTCAATCTTTTTCGCAACCGACCTCTTTCTCCTTCCTTTGCCAAGTTTCTGTGGCTGGCTGGGTGTGGTATTTACGTCTGGACTATCATACAACTGTCTGGTCAACATGTGGTATTTTTTCGTCTCCAGCCACTATGAATTATAAACTTGCTCTTTCAGTACATTTTTACTCGTAGATTAAAGATTTTGCCGTTGTTTGACTTTTTTTTAATTATCTGTTGAATTATTTTATTTATTTATTTATTTATTTATTTACTTATTTATTCATTTATTTATTTATTTATTTATTTTTTATTTTTTTATTTTTTTCATAATTTCTTTACTCGACTTACTTAACTCAAAACGTTGTCAGATACTATACTATAAATTCTAAGTCTGTCTATTTCAAGCCTAAATCAAGACATTATAATACTTCACTCCTTTATCATGTCATTTGTGAATAGCAGTTGAAATCTATGCGTTCATCTACGGTGTTGATTCTCATTACGCGGATGTGGATATCCACTCAAGTTTCCCGTTAATGAACTTATAGCTGCACCGCGCAAAAGAAGATATACACCGGTAATGACTGCAACAGATGCCAACAAATCTTTAACGACTTTCTATCACCAGTCACCCGGAAAATCTCTTGCGACCATTTCTTTCTTAAGGTTGCACAGATTGCTTCTTTTTTCTAATAATGTTCGTTTCTTAAATGTGCTTATTCAAGGGTGGTACCCTTCCCCAGTGGATGATTTAAGGAAGCCCCATCATGCACTGTAAACGTGTTATCACTAGAGTTTCAAATGCCACTTTACTTTTCAAATCCCATTGAACTCTGTGCAAAAGATGTTGTTTTAGAATTGCCCGTGTGTCATTATTACTTGGTCGATTTCAGATCTAAAGTGATGTATGCATGAAGGATAATTCACACCTTCTGTAGATAACATAAAATGTGAAATCGACCAACTTTGAAGGTGTTTTTATTGTAAATATATCTGTCCAAATTCAAATTTAACCATGCACGTGTGTATGCAGTGGGCGGGCAGTGGTGTCATGTTCACTCACACAGCTGTGCTAACCGCAAGACTTGCTGGGAAATGCTTAAATCATCCTCTGACCCTTCCCTTAGTTGAACAAAAATCAATGAAAATCGAAAAAAAAATGAAAATATGAAAATCAATGATCAATCTTTAGATCTTTCCCCCTTAAATTTGGCTTCTTCCGTCCTTGTTTTTGCTTAATTATTGGTGCGTGTGGGTAGTGACGGGGGTGTATGGACGTGTATAACTAGGGGTGCATATGAGCGCATGTGTGGTGTAAGTTTGGGTCGTTGAAGATTTAGTGTTATCAAAATTAACAGTAGCATCGTGACAAAATCCAATTGTTGGCAGAGATTGAGAAATGTGATATATCGAAACTATAAAAACAACTATAAAGACAATATTTTCACGCTTTATTCGAAAAAGCAGTTATTTCTCTTATTTGTAATGCATACTTCAATCTGTTGAGCCGATTGGTACCACCCTAAGTTACATCGTGGTGTTAATTTCTGTGCTTGGCCATAATGGATCCATTTCAGTGCCATGTAAATTTAACCAACCACGCCATGTGTTTTTCTGCTATGCTTTGACTTGGGCGCCTACTTTTGCGTTAGACTTGATTTGATGAAGACGGTCTGGTAAAGAAGTAAACCGTTCAAAACAACGATGAATTAGTCACGAATGCAATTATGTTGAGACCTAGCTTTATACATATAGATAAGACCCACCTGCATCCAGCAATCAAAGCAAAACTAAGAGTATAATTATACCTACTTAAAAGCGTTGTAAACTTGGTCTAATGCATTCATTCATTCATACATTCATTCATTCATTCACACATTCATTCATTCATTCAACAATTCATTCATTCGTTCATTCATTCATTCATTCATTCATTCATTCATTCATTCTTTTATTCATTCATTCATTTGTAAAACGTTTTTCTAATACATAATGTTTTAAAACTTTTGAAACCTTTCAATAGCCCCACATTATTGTTTATTAAAATGTTTCAAAACATGTTTATGTTTGCTGAGTATAAGCAACAACTAAGGAAATGATACAAAATGCCTTTTCTGTTTAAATTAATCTATGGATGAAATTAAAATCATAGCATTTATTCAACACTATGGTATTAATACTATTCTGCCTATTGAACTACTTAACTGCTGTCACTTTGTATTTACATGTATTTATAAAACTCGCAGACGATTTCCTCAACGCCTTTACTTGCGTCACGTGCCAATGCTACCAAGTTGAACTTCGCGGTAATTTTTGTACCATCGGCTCGTTTCCCTATTTCCGCTTCCGGGTCAAGTTGATCTAGACCCTCTTTGTGCTTATTCATATTCACAAGATACGCCATTGCTGTCACCCAATCGTAGTTAGCCGGGTCAGAAGAAGAAGAAGAAGAAGAAGAAGAAGAAGAAGAAGAAGAAGAAGAAGAAGAAGAAGAAGAAGAAGAAGAAGAAGAAGAAGAAGAAGAAGAAGAAGAAGAAGAAGAAGAAGAAGAAGAA
Source organism: Amphiura filiformis (assembly GCF_039555335.1). NCBI lineage: Eukaryota > Metazoa > Echinodermata > Ophiuroidea > Amphilepidida > Amphiuridae > Amphiura > Amphiura filiformis. The sequence goes on along the minus strand of NC_092636.1, from coordinate 48,524,064 downwards.
GAAGAAGAAGAAGAAGAAGAAGAAGAAGAAGAAGAAGAAGAGCAAGAACAAGAAGAAGACGAAGAAGAAGAAGAAGAAGAAGAGGAAGGAGAAGAAGACGAAGACGAAGAAGAAGACGAAGAAGAAGAAGAAGAAGAAGAAGAAGAAGAAGAAGAAGAAGAAGAAGAAGAAGAATAGCAATAATATCAATATTTAATTTTGAATATGACGACGTTAACGATCATTGACCAAGGAAAGTCAAAGCTTCTTTCATTATCAGTAACATTAGTTTGACACGAAGTGTCAAATGCTCAAGTGCTTAGTTAAACTATGGTGTAAACAGATCCAAGATTTTCATTTCATTATTTTTCGACAGAGTATTATAACAATATTAGCGTTTGTTCAAGGTTTGGTGCCTATTCATATACCAAACTACTCGCGTTTTCCGTAATATTTTGTACTTTTTAAAACGTGTCTTAAATATTGTAAATGATTGCATTACCTTTACAAGAAAGTTGTGCAATTGCTGGAACCGCGTCTTGAAGTCTGTCCATTTGAACTGCTTTTCTAGTCTTACTTGAAGCTCAGCGTCAACAGATGGCTGTGTATAACTTGGATTAATATACGGATATTTCCAATATTTTCTGGTACTTTCCGGTGTTTTTGTAAAATATCTTTCGCCAAATTCGACAGCTACATGATCCAGCTTATTTCTTGCAGATGTTATCACACTAGCGCATTTTTTGATGATGTCTTTGTTGTCAGAAGACTCGATCAGAAGTGCATTTTCAAGGTCAAAATGCTCCGACCGTAGTTCTCCAAAACGTCCGTTGTCTAGTTCCATAGCAGATGTTACCTTCTTGATTGCATCGGCCGCATTGAAGTCTACAATCTCGTCATCTTCATGGATATTTTGTAGAGATAACCCTGGCATTCTGCGTGTAATGGGGAGTACGACATCGACATCCTGCAGGCAATGAATGATCCTAGCACAATCTCTACGAAATTGCCAACTTGAAACATCGTCCCATCCCCAAGCTGCCGGAGATTGGTTCAATGACTCAACTAGAATCAGAAAAGCTGCATAGATTCCTACATCCACTGCTTCCAGAAACAGAGATCTTGCACGATGAAGGTCATTGTTGGCCTTAGCTACATTGCCTTCTCTAAGCTTCCAATCTGCTTTCTTGTTACATCCTTCTTTGGCATCTATTTCGGCGAGTTTATCGACATATTCTTCTACTTTCTTGAAGTCCATTTCTTTTCCGCTTTTCAGATGACAATCAATCAATCCTTCAAGGATCTCTGCCTTACTTTCACGTGTGCTATATGCATACGCTTTTTCATAGTACTTCAGGGCCGATATTTGGGTGTTTAATATGTTCAAATCATAGTTGCTCACAAGTGAATTAACCACCCAAGATTCTTCAGAGCTTCCAGATCTTTATTATTCTTTTGCAGCCGACCTTCGTAATACTGTTTGAATTCTTGTATTGCAGTTTCGGAATCTCGAAGTATGTATCCCTCAAAACGTGGCACGTTGTTGTCGCTTGTCATATCAGTGCATTCTGTCACCGCTATTTGAATTCCTTGCTTGAAGCGATCCATTGCTTCTTTATTTTCACCACATCTAAGTAAGAATAACCCGTATTTGACAAAGATCTCGATATTGTCTTGCGGTTTATCCGGATGGACGAACTGGGTAATGAGTGTTTCATGTTCTTTTCTTTCCTCCTGATGGTTGGCCATATGCTCGAACATTAAAGCCCGGTCCGAATGAAATACGGCTGAATTAGTAAGTCCTATCGCTTTGTCGATTGCTTTCAGAGCTAATGGTAGCAAAGATTCTGGATAATCGGTTTCTTCGGGTAGTTTCTTGACATAGTAAGGTTTTTTCCCCTTTTTGATTCTTTCATACTTACGTAAATATTTCAGCGATAATTGATGATATAACATGCCATCAGGTTTCTTGTCCTTTAAATGTAAAGCCTTTTGAACACAATCGTACGCGTTCTCCCACTGAAAACTAGTGCGGTAAAATCTAGCCACGCGAGAGAGGACCTTCATGTTCTCAGGATTTAATTGTTTGGCCCTCTCAAAAAACCTAGTAGCACCACGTCGCTTTCCTTCATGCCACAGGACCTCGCCTAATTGGAGATTGGCGAAAACGTGATTTTTATTATGCTCTAAAGCCTCTTCGTACTTTGCCCGTTCTAGTTTGGTATATTCGGTTTCTTTCTTGGGAATCCATTCTTTGCGACGAAAATACCGACCGTATACAAGACCATGATAAACTAGCCACTCAGCTCTATCATTTTCGTTTCTACATTTATCTATAGCTTTTCTAAATAGGTTGACACATTCATCCAATCTTTTAGGGCCTAGTCTGGAAAGCGCAAACGCTCTGGTGACATCAATGTAAGCGTCAGATACTTGCGTTCTCTTCTTTTGTAGTTTGCTGACCTCTTGTCGATATCTTTCCTCTTCGGGTCGATTGTGCATCATTTTGCCGCGAATTACTGAGGCTAAAGAAAGGTGAACAATGCGATATCCAGTTCGTGCTTCTTCATTCACCATTTTCTCAATCTCGCATTCTGCGTTGTTCAATGATTTGTTCGCTTCTGAAGGATCCTTTGATGGTGAGTAGGGTGACGTGTAAAGGAATGCTCGAAACAGCAAGACCGGTATTTTCATAACATCGGGTTCATCTTGTAAATGATTATTGATCTGATCTATAACGGATTTGTTATCTTTAGTTCCGTCTGGGTTCATGTTCCAATCGAAATGACATTCCAATGTTTTAGCTGGTGTCGTCATTTTACCTCTTCGTTTTTATTCTGTTTCTGCAATGCGAAAATAAAAAAGGACTATATTATATCATTACCATAGTAGAGTTCACTCTAAATAAAAAAAAATAGTAAAAGTTAGTCAATGTTGAGTAAAATGGAACATAGCAACAAAATGAGTGAGATAGAACTCAATATTAATTAAGTTTTTACTCACTTTGAGTGCAATAATCAACATTGAGTTACATTTTACACAACAATGAGTAATTTTGTATTTGCAGTGAAGTTGGAGCGGTCAAACTATTGTCTTAATGCCGGGTGGATCTTGCAAATTATTATTAATCTGATCTATCACAGCTTTGCTATGTTTGGGTCCATATTCCATTCGAAGTGACATATTTAAGTTTGAGCTATTTTCCCTTCTCTGTTGATATTCTGCTTCTACAACAGTAAAATGAAAAAGGACGACTTTATATAATTACTACAGTATACTGCTTTTAAGTTAAAGACTAGATACAGGTATACGTTGAAATTTCTATTTTATGTGATTCATTATGTTCAACGTGTTCAACAAAAATGGAAAAAAAACATCGGTTTGGTTTCTTTCTTCTACGATTGTTTCGTGGTTTCACCGTCTAGTATAAAAATCAGTGGCAAAGAAGGAAAGGAGGAAAGAAAAATGAAAGGAAAAGGAGAAGTGGGAAGTGGGGTAGCAAAGAGGAAAGCAAAGAGGTACAGGAGAAATTACCTTGAGGAAATTATCACGATCTCTCACCCACCCACCCGGAACAAAGGGGCTGGTTACCCCTCTGAACTTGAACTTGAACTAAGAATGGGAATTGTAAGTTAGCTCAATTATTGCACGATAAGTGCTGTGGCTCGAACTCGCATCGCCACATATCAGTTACATGTACCGGAGTCTGACGCTTTACCTAAACTTTGCAAGCATTTCATACATAAATCCTTCAGAAACCCTTTTTTTACTAACAAAATAAAGGTGGTTTAAGGTATACTCTGAATCCTTCTGGCCTCTAATGGCGGCGCCTTTTTTACCCACAATCCTTCACGTTGCCTTCAATACAGCAAAGTGGAGCGGCCTTGCGTGAGTATTGGAGGCCTGGACGATCGAGTCTAGGTTTAGTATTTCAAAAGATTCAGTTGACGTTTAAGGATTACCAATAATGTGTTATTCACAAGTTTTATCGGTGTAATTTTACACACTGGTCACGCAGGCTGTACAGCAAGTGCCATGCTGTATGCTTTTAGTATGCATTGCTGCAACTAATGTCGTCAGTTTGGCATCTTGTATAGCAAGTTTCCATATCATTGTAGATTAAATCTGGTTTGTTTTTCTCATTTCTCCTTTTTTTTTTTTTTAATCAAGGGAACTACATTTTACGCATAGTATTTAAATCATAGTAGAATATGTAGAATACTATCATCAGTATAGGCAGTTGATAAAGTGGTAAACATACTAAAATCAGCGGTATATCGTTGATGAAGTAGTATGCTGTAGCCGTAGATAATGGCTATCAGAAGTACAAGTGAAGTATTGTGCTATCCGCAGTAGATAGCTGACGAAGTAGTGTGCTATCAGCACAATTCGTATAATGTAGACAATATTTGAAATAATTTGGTGATTAGTTGTCCAAAGTCTTGAAACCATAAAGGGGCAGTTTGTAGTAGATTGTTGATGAAGTAGTAACTGTTAGCAGTAAGACGTTAATGAACTATGCTCACCCCCTCCCCCCCCCCCCCCACACACACACCCAGTATTGTATAATCATGGTAATATCAATATGAATAAAGCATTTGTTTGTAACAAAACTTCTTGGAGGAAACAGTTCAGTAAAAGTCATCAAAATGTATCTAGTGCAGTTCCATCATGATATTCTCGGTCAGCACTCAAAAATCAAGTCTAACACCTTGCATCGATCACACCCGCACAATCAAACTATTTCCACACTGTACCTTCCCCCATTAAAGTTAATTCCCTAACCTATTTGTGCCCTGACCAAAGAATGGGCCTCGAAACAAACAACCTTTCTTGTATAAGTTGCTGGTCAAGTAGACGTGAAGCACCGCAAAACAGTACCCTGCTCACGTCGTGAAAACCCTCAGTTCGCGTCACTTGCATACGACCACTTCACCTGAATATCAGTAGAGCTATTCTCTTTTAAAGAGACGACATTGACAAGTTCACTGTTTAACAATATTGGACCACAATACTTTTAGAACTCGACTGTTTCTAGTAATCTCAAATTTCTGTGTCAACGTTGACTCGGAAGGACTCCCCACACTCTGTTTCAGACTCCCAGCACACTCTTACTTGGCTCGCAATCAGAGTGTGATGACATGGGTGTCATTCAGAGTCAAATTTGACTCAACAAAAATAATAGTGTACAGCGTGGATTAGAGTATACATTAATGTTTAAAGTCTGGCAACCGCACATATTATGCACTTAATGTTTGCACTTAATGTCTCATTAAAGTAAATTCCCTAGCCTGGTTATTTTTTTTTTGCTCTGCTCGAAACAAATGACAAACTTTCTTGAATTTATGTTGCTTGTTCAATGGACGTGAAGCACCTCAAAACTGTACCATATACACACGTTGTCAAAACCCTCAGTTCACGTCACTTGTATCTGACCACTTCACCTGACTATCGGGTAGGGTTATTCTCTTTCAAAGAGACTCCCTGCACACTCTGTGTATGACTCCCAGCACCTCTGATTCTGACTTGACGGGCAATCAGACGGACTCCTTTCCCCTTTTCGTTTACTTTGCCTTCCTGCTTTTTGCCAGTGCCCCTGCTGAAATGAAATCAGTACAAATAAAAGGTAACATTTGCTTATTTGGATTACGCTGTTAGCTTCCTCTGTTCATAGAGAGATATTATCAGCATTACTTGGCTAATTTCACATTTTACATTTTGGGAAGACAATCCAGCAACTTGCAAGTATGTGCATCATATATCTAGAAAAAATCATTTTCCACATACCGTAAAACCCCGTCTACAAGGATATACCTAAGAAACGCCCTCAATAAAATTGGTTGCTTTTTGTATTTGGAGTTTGAGCAAATATATACTGGCACTGAGTATGTTGTAACACCAATCAATTGTATTGACATAATAACGACTGTTTCGTATATCAGGATCGTATAGCTCAATTGATAGAGCGTCAGACTTTGGAACTGAAGAGAGCATGGTCCGGGCACCGGTTCTGTTTTTTCATTCTCGTTTAATTTTAACTTTTGGACATGTTCTTTTTATCTTTCTTCAAATCTACCTTTCTACTTTTAATTTTAGGTGTGTTTTTTTTTTTTTTTTTAGTTTTTTTATAGTTTTTTTAGTAATTTTGTGGTTTTATAGAAACTAGTAAAAGCATTTATTCTAAATAATAGCGAAACCCACGGTTAGACAGATGTGTTGTAACTACTTGTCTGTCCTCGTCTTTGCAATAAAAACCTATGTTGCACCTTTGTGCCATCCCAATTCTTGAGGAATGGTAGGTAGGGTGCGTTTTTGGCTTAAGCACGATTTTGTTTCTACTTGAAATGATATCAAAATAAATATTGTTCTGTTGCCACAATTGCAGTTTTTTCAATAAAAAAAATAGATGAGGAATAATAATTATTCCATATTTGAATCTATTGTCCCATCAAGAATAGAGTGTCTTCAAAACTTCAATCAATTCATCTGACAAAGGAAACTATTCTGGTCATTCAATTTTGTTTCGCTTGCACCTGTTATATCACAGGCGTTGGTAGAGAAGGCACACTTCTCTTGTCTTCACCGAAGTAGTGATGTAAACACTAACATGATTAATTACCATAGCTAGCACTCATTTCAAATATATAGTTTTAGTTTTGGTTTTGGTTTTGGTCACGTGGTTTCTTATTGTCCTGCCTAACCACTTGAATCATAAGATATCGAAATCATTGTTTCTACCTTTTGTTTAAAACCGAACATTTGTGTCAGTCAGTTTCGGTTTTGGTTTCAGTTTCTTATAAGTGGTGTGGATCGTAAAATTATTTGAATTGAAGTTACCTACTCTAAGTATACAAAAGAAATGTTTAAATTTCGCAGTGCAATATTCACGAGGAGAGAAATCGAGCATGGTAATCTACATTGAAAGACGTGGTTTACAAAACCGAATAAGTCTAGGCTAATTCACCTGTGAACAAATATAGACCATCGCAATATTTGCATTCGACATTACAAAAGGGGTCACTATTGTAATTGTATAGGTGCTATAAACAAAATCGATTCATGTCCTTAATCCCATGTACCAGAATCGATGGAAGGCCATTATATGACCTCTAATAACCTAATGACTTTTACTGAAGCAATTTTTACTGCAAAAAGTAGAAGATAGATGGGAAAAGAGATTGTGTGGGTGTGTGTGTGTGTGTGTGGTGGGGGGTGGTTGGAGGGCAAGGGGGATATGGGCCGGGAGAGAGAGAAACAGATGAGAGAGAGCATTGGAAGTGAAAGAGAAGGGGGAGGAGAGCTCGATATGAAGATATCGAATGTAGCGGAGGAGGAGGGAAAGGGTAATTTAGGGAAGATGTGGTTATATAGGAGGGGAGCCCCTCTTAAAGAGGTATGGGTTGTGCTTCCGGGGATAATAAACTAATTCATAATCAAATCATCTCCATGCATCGTTTATGTTTCATACAAACAAACAAACCCCCCACCCCGCCCCATCCTTCAATATACGCGCATGTATATGATTTCTAGGCCTAGAACTCGTGAGTGTAATATGCCACCTACCTTCGACAGAGAGCATCAACTGTCGTCCGCGGATAGATTTCCGATATCAATCATGATAATAATTATGTTAGCACAATAGGCTATTGTATACTTCTGGTTATATACCCTATACTGTGTCCTTCCAGCATAATAGTGTTATGCATTAGGCGAAGGCCCGGTGTTTAACGTTAGCTTTGGCCAATGCTCTCTTGAGAGACTTTGATGCATGCCTGTAATTGACTGCTGACAGGCAAAGCATGTAGAGTATAAACAATTAATTCTAGACCCTGGACCCTGCCCGGGTTCCTGCACCTTGACATGAAACACATGGCACACAGATTAAGTTTCAACATGTGGTGTCACCGATCAAACTGCAGTGTGCACCACCATGCATACACTGTGTGTGTATGTGCAATATGATATCTGTGATCAAACCAGGCAAGCTAGGTCCAAGGTTTTGCCCATGCACAATACAGATGAGCCCCAAATTTCCTCCGATGGAATATTCCTACAAAGCATGATTTGTTTACCCGCAGAGATGTACCTATACACGTGATACATCCACTGTGAATAAAATTCCGTGAACTTGAAAGAAACTTGAAACTTCATTATTCTATAATTTATAGGCCCTGTAGTAGGCCTATATCAAATGCGTATTAGCCTTAATAATAGTGTATTTTTTTGTTTTCTGTTTTTTAAAAAGGCACGAGGTAGCTTTAAATAATTTTTTTTTCCTTCAACTTTTAAGCGTATCAAATTTATTATTATATTGCAATTATGGTTGATTTTATACATTGATAATAATGCAGAGGGGTTCTTTGTTTGTGCAGCATCATAGTTAAATTTAGGATGATCAAATTTATATGAGTAGCAAATTAATGTAATTAAAATGTCATTTAATAGAGAAAATATGTCAAATAAATATCAAATAGGCCTAATTAAATATTTTGCAATTCTCAATTTTGGATGCCGGCAGTAAACTTAAAACCAATATTGTGGCCTTAAGATTTTATTCTATAATCCGAGACCACGCCCTTTCATTTGCTCCAGGCCTATGCAACCATTGCAACTTTGCCGGTGCTAAGTGTCGTATTCATGTCCCTTCATGGTAATAGAAAGGGGAGCGAGAAAGGGATGCGGACTTAACCGATAGTTATACATGTACAGCAAAGGGAACAACTTGATGAATTGAACAATATGTCACCAGAACGATATTATAAAAGGGGAGCGGGCTCGTGCTAGACCTATTATAGCTTAACTATGATTTTCCATTTTAAAATTTAACCGTGTCAGTTTAATTTGATGCAGGCCTATGTGCCTTACATTTGATTTTCCTGTATGTTAATACCATAATAAATCTGGACTTAACATACAAAGGGGAGCGAGAAAGGAATGCGACTTTAAATTTGTGTCTTTGTAGTGTAGTGAAACTTAAGGTACAGAAGAAACTGCAGTTAACAGAAAGTGGTGCGAGAAAGGGGTGCGAGCTATCGTATTTATGAACATCATGACCTAGAATTCCGCGGTAAAATCCGCGACACCCGTTCATTTGCTCCAACCATTGCAATTTTGCCGGTGCTAAGTGTCGTATTCATGTCCCTTCATGTTAATATATAGAAAGGAGGGGCGACAAAGGGATGCGAACTTACCCGATAGCTACACCACATTTCGCCATAATACATTCTAGAAACGCTTGCTGTTAGAATAAGAAAAATTTTAATGCTAATTTATTGCACATTCTATGGAAGCGTGGTTACCTTTTAAAATAACCGAGTGAGAGGGTTTTCAAAAAAATATTTTTCCTGTCAAAACTGAAGTATCCTCTGTATAAAAGAAAATATGAATATTAACTGCACATCATATATAACGATTTGTGATACCCAATTGTGGCACATTTGATGTCGTTTAAGAAGCAGAGAATTTTATTTCAATTTTATATACGCCAAAATATTTTTTTTTTTTTTTTAGAATAAGGATAGAAAAAACGTTGAAAATCCTATGTGAATATTACATTAGACCCAACCAAAGATTACTGTTTCGTTTTTATGGTAATCTAATCTTTTATTTCCTGAAAAACATTTTGGGTCTAATGTCGAATATTCACATACTTGATCAAAACATCGAACGTGTATACAAGAAAATGGCCCGGAAAATGGTAGGTTTTCCTCTATAGTATTATACTGACCATGGAAATGTACTGAGACACAAGCACGTGTCAAAATCGATATAATGTATTGTCCATATAGACGCCCAGTTATCATGTTCATTGTTGGATTTTTTTTGTATAAAACACGCAGTTAACAATAATTGAGCGATAATAATACACATAAATGTTTTTAGGCAAATAAAATTCCAAAATATGGTACGTTTTCTGCCTTTGCTTGTCACGTGGTAGGCCTATGTTGAAGTTGCGATTATATCTTCAAATAAGTTTCAAATGAATTCCAACAAGACAAGTAGCCGGGTGGTCTAAGGCGCTGGGTTAATAGTGTGTCCAAAGCAGTCCGCCGCCGTGAGTTCGAACCCCGCCTCCGCCAAACTTTGATGAAGTGAAATTAAAATTAAAATTTTACTTTAAAAAAATTTCATATTGGGGAAATGTGACTGGCAGAATTTATGTATGGCGTGGAGTGGTGTGCCCGATAGCTGTAGTTTTACAGAAAAGGGATCAGTTAATAGAAGAGAAAGGGATGCGAGATATCGTATTTATGAACATCATGACCGAACTAGAATTCCGCGTTAAAATCCGAGACCACACCCTTTCATTTGCTCCAGGTCTATGCAACCATTGTAACTTTTCCGGTGCTATGTGTCGTATCCATGTCCCTTCATGGTAATATATAGAAAGGGGAGCGAGAAAGGGAAGCCGACTTACCCGATAGTTGTAGCTGTACAGAAAAGGGACTCCTTGATGAATTGAACAAGATGTCACCAGAACCATATTAGAAATGGGAGCGGGTTGTCGTGCTAGACCTACCATAGCTTAACTATGAACTAGATTTTCCATGTTAAAATTTAACCGTGTCAGTTTAATTTGATGCAGGTCTATACATGCTATATGCCTTACATTTCCCTGCAGCATATTAATACCATAATAGAAAGGATATGGACTTAATATACAAAGGGGAGCGAGAAATGGATGCGACTTTTAATTTGTGTCTTTGTAGCTGTAGTGAAAATTAATGTACAGAAGAAACTGCAGTTCACAGAAAGTGGTGCGAGAAAGGGGTGCGAGCTATCGTATTTATGAACATCATGACCGAACTAGAATTCCGCGGTAAAATCCGAGACCACGCCCTTTCATTTGCTCCAGGCCTATGCAACCATGACAACTTTGCCGGTGCCTTCATTGTAAAAGGGGAGCGAGAAAGGGATGCGATAGTTGTAGCTGTGCAGAAAGGGCACCAATGAATTGAACAAGTTATTATTACAACAAGACGAGAAAGGGAGCGGGATCGTGCTAGCCCTATCATAGCTAAAGCATCTAACTAAAGAACTATAATTTCTATGTTAAAACTTTAACCTTGTCAGTTTAATTTGATGTAGGGCTGAAAGTCTTTCATTTTCCGGTATGTTAATATCATAATAGAAAGTATACGAACTTCATATACAAAGGGGAGCGAGAAAGGGATGCGACTTTTAAATTTGTGTCTTTGTAGCTGTAGTGAAAATTAATGTACAGAAGAAACTGCAGTTAACCTTGTTAACAGAAAGGGGTGCGAGAAAGGGGTGCGAGCTATACAACCATTGCAACTTTTCCGGTGCTATGTGTCGTATTCATGTCCCTCCATGGTAATAGAAAGGGGAGCGAGAAAGGGATGCGATAGTTGTAGCTGTACAGAAAAGGGAATCCTTAATGATTGAACCAAGATGTCACCAGAACCATTTAAGAAAGAGGAGCGGGTTCGCGCTAGCTACATCATAGCTTAACTATGAACTAGATTTTCCATGTTAAAATTTAACCGTTTCAGTTAAATTTGATGTAGGCCTATAATGTATGTTAATATCATAATAGAAAGGATATGGACTTAATATACAAAGGGGAGCGAGAAATGGATGCGACTTTAAATTTGTGTCTTTGTAGCTGTAGTGAAAATTAATGTACAGAAGAAACTGCAGTTCACAGTGGTGCGACAAAGGGGTGCGAGCTGTCGTATTTATGAACATCATAACCGAACTAGAATCTGCGGTAAAATTCGAGACCACACCCTTTCATTTGCTCCCGGCCTATGCAACCATGGCAACTTTTCCGGTGCCTTCATTGTAAAAGGGGAGCGAGAAAGGGATGCGATATTTGTAGCTGTGCAGAAAGGGCACCAATGAATTGAACAAGTTATTATTACAACAAGACGAGAAGGGGGAGCGGGATCGTGCTAGCCCTATCATAGCTAAAGCATCTAACTATGAACTATAATTTCTATGTTAAAATTTTAACCTTGTCAGTTTAATTTGATGTATGCCTTAAAGTCTTTCATTTTCCTGTATGTTAATATAATAATAGAAAGGATACGAACTTCATATACAAAGGGGAGCGAGAAAGGAATGCGACTTTAAATTTGTGTCTTTGTAGCTGTAGTGAAAATTAATGTACAGAAGAAACTGCAGTTAACAGAAAGTGGTGCGAGAAAGGGGTGCGAGCTATCGTATTTATAAACATCATGACCGAACTAGAATTCCGCGGTAAAATCCGAGACCATACCCTTTCATTTGCTCCAGGCCTATGCAACCATTGCAACATTTCCGGTGCTAAGTGTCGTATTCATGTCCCTTCATGGTAATAGAAAGGGGAGCGAGAAAGGGATGCGAAAGTTGTGGCTGTACAGAAAAGGGAATCCTTAATGATTGAACCAAGATGTCACCAGAGCCATTTAAGAAAGAGGAGCGGGTTCGCTCTAGCCACATCATAGCTTAACTATGAACTAGATTTTCCATGTTAAAATTTAACCGTTTCAGTTTAATTTGATGTAGGCCTATAATGTATGTTAATATCATAATAGAAAGGATATGGACTTAATATACAAAGGGGAGCGAGAAATGGATGCGACTTTAAATTTGTGTTTTTGTAGCTGTAGTGAAAATTAGTGTACAGAAGAAACTGCAGTTCACAGAAAGTGGTGCGACAAAGGGGTGCGAGCTGTCGTATTTATGAACATCATAACCGAACTAGAATCCGCGGTAAAATTGAGACCACACCCTTTCATTTGCTCCCGGCCTATGCAACCATGGCAACTTTTCCGGTGCCTTCATTGTAAAGGGAGCGAGAAAGGGATGCGATATTTGTAGCTGTGCAGAAAGGGCACCAATGAATTGAACAAGTTATTATTACAACAAGACGAGAAGGGGAGCGGGATCGTGCTAGCCCTATCATAGCTAAAGCATCTAACTATGAACTATAATTTCTATGTTAAAATTTTAACCTTGTCAGTTTAATTTGATGTATGCCTTAAAGTCTTTCATTTTCCTGTATGTTAATATAATAATAGAAAGGATACGAACTTCATATACAAAGGGGAGCGAAAAAGGGATGCGACTTTAAATTTGTGTCTTTGTAGCTGTAGTGAAAATTAATGTACAGAAGAAACTGCAGTTAACAGAAAGTGGTGCGAGAAAGGTGCGAGCTATCGTATTTATAAACATCATGACCGAACTAGAATTCCGCGGTAAAATCCGAGACCATACCCTTTCATTTGCTCCAGGCCTATGCAACCATTGCAACTTTTCCGGTGCTAAGTGTCGTATTCATGTCCCTTCATGGTAATAGAAAGGGGAGCGAGAAAGGGATGCGATAGTTGTAGCTGTACAGAAAAGGGAATCCTTAATGAATTGAACAAGATGTCACCAGAACCATTTAAGAAAGGGGAGCGGGTTTGCGCTAGCCCTATGAACTAGATTTTCCATGTTAAAATTTAACAAAGTTTAATTTGATGTAGGCCTATAATGCCTTTCATTTCCCTGTATGTTAATATCATAATAGAAAGGATATGGACTTAATATACAATGGGGAGCGAAAAGGGGATGCGACTTTAAATTTGTGTCTTTGTAGCTGTAAAGAAAAGTCACCCATAATTTGTACTGAAAAAACTGCAGCTTAGTAACAGAAAGTGGTGCGAGAAAGGGGTGCGAGCTATAACAGTATCATATCTATCACGTCTATGAACATCATGACCGATCTAAAACATTCGGCATAAAAATCTGAGACCGCACCCTTTTATTGTTGCAGGCCTATATGCAACTCATCCGCTGCTAAGTGAGGTATTCATGGTAGTAGAAAGGGGAGCGAGCTGTACAGAATGGGCACCAATGAATTGAACAAGTTAATTATTATTACAACAATACCAGAAAGGGGAGCGGGATCGTGCTAGTCCTATCATAGTTAGAGCATCTAACTATGAACAAGAATTTCTATGTTAAAGGATTTGTCTTAATAAATATATACAAATGGATGGAAGCGAGAAAGGGATGCGACTTTAAATTTGTGTCTTTGTAGCTGTAGTGAAAATTGATGTACAGAAGAAACTGCAGTCTAGTTAACAGAACGTGGTGCGAGAAAAGGGTGCGAGCTATCGTATCATGACCGAACTAGAATTCGGCGGTAAAATCCGAGACTACACCCTTTCATTTGCTCCATCCTTACATTTGCTCCAGGCCTATGCAACCATGGGAACTTTGGACTCCTTGATGAATTGAACAAGATATCACCAGAACCATTTAAGAAAGCGGAGCGGGTTCGTGCTAGCCCTATCATAGCTTAACTATGAACTAGATTTTCCATGTTAAAATTAACCGTGTCAGTTTAATTTGATGTAGGTCTATGTGCCTTTCATTTTCCTGTGAATATCATAATATGTGACCGTTCACGGCGAATGAGCCGTAAATTCCTCTCCCGGTCAATTTTGTTTTATTTCATGTTTAACAAATATACATCATAAGCTTTAAAATGGTATATCATTTGACTTCAAACGATACCCAGAAGCGGGGTTATAGTTTGTTAAACTTTGCTCCTTCAACGACATTGAATACAACATTCGTACACATTTTACGCTGTAACTCAGAATACAATTTAGGGAATTTACGGCTCATTCGTGCTGTACGGTCACATATAAAGGATATGAACTTAATATACAAAGGGGAGCGAGAAAGGGATGCGACTTTAAATGTGTGTTTTTGTAGCTAGCTGTAAAGAAAAGTCACACATAATTTGTACCTGAGACCAGATTTGTACTGTACTGAAAAACAGAAAGTGGTGCGAGAATGGGGTGCGAGCTATAGTATCGTATCTATGAACATCATGACCGATCTAGAAATTCCACATTAAAACCCGAGACCGCACCCTTTTATTTGTTGCAGGCCTATATACAACTTATCCGCTGCTATAAGTGTCGTATTCATGGTATAGAAAGTGGAGGGAGAAACGGATGCAGACTTAGCCGATAGTTGAAGCTGTACCAATGAATTGAACATCAGTTATTACAACAATGAGAAAGGGGACCGGGATCGTGCTAGCCAGAGCATCTAACTATGAACTATAATTTCCATGTTAAAATTTAACCGTGTCAGTTCAGTTAATTTGATGTAGGCCTAAGCCTTTCATTTTCCTGTATGTTAATACCATAATAGAAAGGATGTGGACTTAATATACAAAGGGGAGCAAGAAAGGGATGCGACTTTAAATTTGTGTCTTTGTAGCTGTAGTGAAAATTAATGTACAGAAGGAACTGTTAACACTAATAACAGAAAGTGGATATGATGACGCCATCGAAAATTTGAATTACCATGCGTTTTAATGCAAATTTTATAAGAACCCCGAAAATATCCACTACAAACACTAATGTTGTGAAATAACATCTATACATTCCAAATTCGTGGAGGTTCGAACTTGTACCAGGGTTATTTTGAAATATTGAACTTAACTTTCTACAAGAGTCTGCGTATAGAACCGGGAAGTTTAAAATACAGAGCAGGGTTTTTCGAAACTTAGGCCTAAACATGACGAAAAGTGAAATCGCCTCGACAGAGGATTTTCATTTCTTATTAATTGATCATGATAAAGTGAGCATGTAAGATCAGATTAAAATCCAAACCCAGCTACACTTTAGTACAATAATTTGTGAAGTACTCAATCAAAATTGATAAAATAAGCAAACGATTTTGCCTAGCAAATTTCAATGTAAACTCAGCCCGGAGAAAAAGGCCGTCATACTTTTGGCCCGAAATATTTCCATATAAAAACTCCTTCATTGCAGCTTAAAGCAGTCTGTAATTTTTTGAGCTCCGTTTTTCAATGAGAAATTATTCAAACATAGGCCTATAATAGGACATTGTAAATAAAGGTAATTTAATGTAAAAAACAAATGTCTAGCACGGGTCACAAATTTCAAAATCATTGCTTACCATTTAAATTAAATAACCCGACTTCATAAGCACCATTGCCACTTGTATTTGTTCTCTAATTTCTTATAAGTTTAATCTAGTCTCACTTTATAAATTCAGAAAAATTATAATCTATGTTAAGGCGATTTCACTAGTTACGCAGGTACGGCAGGTTTGAATAAATGATTAGCTGCATGTGTGATAAGACGTGTATTCTTCCCGGATAAAGTCATAATCGTATAATACTGAGGAATATGAGAAGATTTATGAAGTTTCAAGTTGAATTTTATTCGACTATGGATAAGTTGTAACCTTGTATCACGTGTATAGCCATATCTTTGTGGGTAAACCAAGCATGCCTTGTAGGAATATTCCATCGTAGCGGTCATCTGTTGTGCAAGCGCAAAACCTTGGCCCTTCCATGCGTGGTTTGGTCACCGTATCACATTGCACAGTGCGCAAATCCTTGGACCTTGCTTGTGTGCTTTGATCACAGATATCATATTGCACAGTACCATGCATGGCATATGCATGGTTGTGCACACTGCAGTTTGATGAGTGAAACCATATGGTGAAACTTAATCTGTGTGCCACGGGTTTCATGTCACAGATACTGACAGAACAGGGTCAGATTCATTAGAGGCCATTAATTCCTACCCGGGAAAGCCGGGTAGGCCAAAGCTAACATTAAACACGGCGCCTCCGCCTAATGGATTGCAAACCAGATCAGCTCTACTTTTTAATCCCTTGATTTTTGGTTTCTAAACAAAAGAGAAACCAAAACTTAATATTTGAAATGAGGGAATGGACATACACTGTCGATGTGACGTAATTAATCGGATTAACTACCATAGCAATTGATGAATACAATTTCGAATATATAGCCCTGCACTTCATCGTTCACGTGGCACCTATGCATTAAACCATAGTTGTCAAAGAAATGCTAATCACTCGCCATGTAAGATTAGTATTTATGAAAAGAGTGGTATTCAATCTATGTTTGGTGACATACGCGCGGGTGATTAGTGCAATCTGCTTGATGGTAGTTATTGCGATTATTACGTCACTTCGACAGCGAATTGTAGTATAGACGAATCCAACAAGCCAAGTGATGGTCAGAATTTATTCGGCCATTATACGCTGGTGAAGTTGCGTAATTAATCGGATTAATTACCATAGCAATAGGTGAAAACAATTTTGAACATATCGCGCTGCGCTACAAGCAGGTTACACTCATCACCTGTACTGTGTATGTCTGCAATCATAGATTGAATCAGGCGGCATAGGACACGCAACACGGACGTACGAGGCTGGCGAAGATACAGGGCTGACAGCCCCATTCACAATACACGGTTAGCGATTATAAATGGACAATTAACATACTTGCAGTGGGGTACTTTGCAGAACCCCAACGGTTTTAGAGTAAGATAATTTTGCTTTGACACCACATAACAAATTTAGAATTGTTTGTGAAGATTTCATGATTATGTGTTAATCCAATGGCGACGTCAAAATAGCGATATCGCATCCACCATCATCTGGATTGAATACAATACTGGTCTTTTCAAAGATACTAATCTTACAGGTGCAGCATGATATGGTTCAATGAAGAGGTACCGCCTGAACGTATCAGTGTATAACGCGGTATACACCTATCCGACTTCGCCATTACTGCGGTGTCCCCGATGTAAAACTGCGGTGTCCCGAGGTCGGGGGTTCCATCCATTATTTATTGTGTGCTATACAGAATTGTACCCGGGAATTGTACACAACAGTGATATTCAATACACAATCATGAGTATTGAATTACGAATTAAATCTCCGCTCTGGTACATCTGTGTTGCCGTCAATAGAGGGCCAAATACAGTAAACGCTTCTCGGATTGGTGTATATTCAACAATTGTTTTCACCTATTGCTATGGTAGTTAATCCGATTATTACGTAACTTCGCCAGCGTATTGGAATAAAACAGGAGGATGTGAGTTCATAAGGGCAAGTCCGGCAAGGTCCGTAGAGCTGGCAAAGTAATTGCTCGCGGGCAACTCAACCCAAACCTCCACGTGGTGTCGGATGGATAACGCTAACTTGGGCTCTGGGGAACAGGCTTGGATGCGAGGAAGTCAAGCTAGCGTAGGATCATGCAAAGTAATTTGACCACGTTTTAGCCCTTCCTCGGCTGACTCAGCCTGGTGTGACTCTGAAGAGACACCGTTTGGTTTTTAACACGCAGACAGAGGAAAAATCTACATTTTTTGTACGAGCATATACAGCAGGGGAAATACAACGAGCGTGGCATAAAGAAGATAGAAATAACTTGGATGCAGTGAAGCAGAAAACTACGTATTGTGACTGAATGGAGTTATACAGGTGCAACTTGACAAAGGAGTGAGTACTGGCGCAAATAACCTCAGTAGTTGAAAGCGCCATACAAATCAACCAAAAACAAAAACAAAACAAAATCATAAGGGCAATGTCGGGGATTAATAGGTCACAATCGATGTGGAGAGATGAGAGGTCCGACCAACAGCCATAGCGAATGGTTCATGTTCAACTAATTCCAGCGGACGGTCTGTGGCTAGTAAGGAATCGCATTCGCTACTTGCACGGTTCCGCCATTATGCACTATGTGCGGGGAGAGCCTCGAACTGGCAGCATACATGAAAGGAAGAATTATGTAACCTTACACAGAACGTTATGACTAGTTCAATTCCCATTCATGTATGCTGCCAGTTCGAGGCTCTCCCCGCACATAGTGCATAATGGCGGAACCGTGCAAGTAGCGAATGGGAATCGTCTTTGACCACATGCGCAGATCTGTCTCGTCAGGAAGATATTTAATATCCCGAATTTATAATAGGCCTATGCCTACCAGTTCCATCGTATAACCGATCTGCTAGAGAATATTTGTTACCATGTTTAATAAATTCGTATTTATCGTATAATAAAATGTAGCCAAATGTATATTATGTGTCACACGGTTTTCTGCTGAACCACTAGCAGGCTATGTTACCACATCTATGACAATGACAAAGGTGAATTTTGATGATTTTTACGATCGTCCGGATGAGTAAATCACTGAATGGGTCTTTAGTTCCCTCCTCTCCTTATCCTGCCAATATTATATGAATCAAAGAAAAATAAAGAAAAAATCAAATTAAGCAAGAAAAAAAGACAAAGAAAAGAAACAATAAAAGAAAAACAATAGAATAAATTAAACTAAATATGAAAAAAAAATGATCACGAAAGGAGTCTTTAGAAAATGCAAGAAAATATAAATGAAAAGTTTGAACAATATTTAGTTTATAAAAGTTTGTGTAACCGTGATGAGGCTCGAACTCACCATCTTCCGATCTAAAGAACCAAAGTCTTATGCCTTGCCAAGTGAGCTATGCTCGTGAGATGCGAAATAAAGATAAAATAATACATTGTATACCTGCTTGTGTCGGTAAATGATTTGCTCAAATTCCATAATGATATAATATTGTGGAGGGCGCTAGCGTGAAATATGCTATCATCACAGTCGCCACTATTCCTTGTAGACGGGTTTCTACGGTATTATATGTAAAATTCAACTTCATTTTTACAGACCTTATATTTTTGCTCAATAAATGTCGTGTTGCAAACATTAATCTATGTCAAAAAATTTACTAATTAGTCATTAAATTGATTAATGGGGGTAAAAAAAGTACATTACACTAAGGACCTACAGCTGTTCATTTAGTTGCGAGCTAATTCAAGTTAGTGTTTATTAAGCTCGCGTGTTGTGATGCTGCTAATATTTTCTATAATGTTTCTATTACCAGACTCAATCGCTTTTACAGAAAGGCGAATCGCACGCATACTCATTGGACAAAAACGACGTTATATTTGTCTTCCGAGCATGCGTCCGATTCGCTTTCTGCAAAAAGCGATCGAGTATTAATTGCAGATTTAGGTGCGATAAATCATTCAAAGACATTGGATAGGTAAGAAGCTGACAGGAAGTACGTGAGAGGTGGTCTGTAAGGATAGGGCAGCATCATGACGTTGAAACATGATGGAAAAAAAAACAAAAAAACTAAATTGTTTGCTTGCCCTCAACTGAATTTTAAAAATTGGGTCGGGATTTCCTTTTTTTTTTTTAATTACCCAGCAAATTCTACTGTTTGTTTAAAATTAAGGCTCAAAATATGAAAAATCAGACAATTTTGATGTCAAAATGAATCACCTAACATTACAAAACAACTAAAATGTTGAAAAGAAGCTCTAAAGTACTTTTTTTTTTATATATCTTCAGAATGCAAAAATTTGACAAGAAAAAAAAACTTTTTCAGTTATTCTTTTGTACAGTAAATAGAAAAAACCCTTTTTTCTGATTTCCAAAATTAGGGTCGGTCGGTTGAGGGCAAACAAACATCTTTTTTTGGCCCAAGACTAGAGCAATGCCGGGTACATTTGTGTAGGCCTATACATTACATTAGTTACAATGTACATACAAAAATATTATAAATATACACCCCATAGAAATTTTAGTATTTTGTTAACGGTAACTCCCAGTCGAGCCCCCACCCCACACCCCCACACGAAAACCGCAACACAGCACATAAGTAGTTTGCATATTTATTTAAGATACATCAGCGAGCGGTCCCATGGTGTAATGGTTAGCACTCGAGACTCTGAATCTCGCGATCCGAGTTCGAATCTCGGTGGGACCTTATATTTGTTTGTCCTTATAATATACATTAAATATCATTGTATTTTTATTGATAGCAATAATAATAAAGATAACAGATTAGTAACAATGTATTAGGCCAAATAAAATTAAAATTTCTAATTCACTGGGTCAATTTAAAACAAATCTAAAATCTTTATTGTCTTCTTAGATTAGGTATTATGTAAAATATGTTCTAATGTACTCTACACGTTTATGTATTTGTTTATATTTAAAAATTAATTTATGTAATTATAATGTATCTATTTCATGCTTTCGACGTGGGTGCTGTGTGTGAGATGCGAGGTTTGTAGAATTTGGTTGTGTGTTTTATTTGCAACTATAGTATGTATGGGGTGCAGCTATTTTCAGGCATTTTTTGCTTTTAGTTGCTCCTTCCCCATCTGTTTTTTCTGTGTTTATTTGTGTTTTTATGATGGAAAATAAATGATTATGATTACATGTAAGTTAATATAATAATGTTGCCAATTGTTATCAATTTTACATTCGTGGTATTTTTTTTTTAAATATGTAGATTATTTGAAAAAGCGTATAGACCATATTATATACTTCATTAATATATTCTTGTTCATTGATTAGTTAAAAGTGGATCACATGACCAAAAATAGTTCTACCATCAGTACTCCTATCCGTAAATAGTACCTCTAAGCCGTAAATAGTATTTGCAATGTCCCGGATGAGCCGTAAATAGTACCTCCAAGCCGTAAATAGTACTTTTGGCCATGCCTTCCGCGTGCGAGCATTTGATGCGACGGAACAGTTCACGCACGCAAAACTGCCATAGCGTGATTTCGCGCTGCTGTAATTGGTTAGCCTGATTTTAGCCTATTCGATTTTTTTGAAGGGCAAAAAATATAGGTTGTGCTTAAATTGGTCATGCTGTTCACTCAGGATAGAAGCTGGAGAGTCCAAACGTCAAATAATTTTTCTTTTAACCAATCAATAAACAAAGAATATATTAATGAAGTATATAAAACAAATATATACTGCCTTTATTCGAAGTTCTGGTTAAAACTATGGTCCCTCGTTGAGATCAATTAATACTATTGATCTCACCTCGGGCCCATAGTTTTAACCAGAACCTCTCATGGCAGTATATATTTGTATAATATCAAATGTTAACGGTTATGATGTTTTATCGCGGGTATTTTATTTGTTGTGGTATTATACATTACATATGGGTCCTGATAAGGGTTCGGCAGCTCGAGTCCAACAGCCCAGCCCCGTCAGGAGCTGATGCCAAGCCCCCCTCCCCACGGCAAATCGGCAATAGTGGGTCAAATTGGACACGGATTTGGTCAAATTGTGCTCTATTTCTGTGATCATTTATTTTACTAGTAGGGGTGCGTTTGACTGTGTTAGTGAACAAGTCAAATAGGGGTGGTTGTTGAAGGATGTGTACGTGTTTTACAAATCAGTACCTGTTTGTGTATAGCTTTCCAGAATATTAAATCAACCGCCATCAAATAATAATTTAAAAAAAGAAAGAAATAAGGCGTCATCAGAAGTAGGGTCTAGGCCTACCCATATTCTTTGAAGTGAAATTCAATTGCATCATTTCTATGGTGTTCTTTTGGATGTGTACTGCCTTCTCAATAACGTGCATTAATAAGACTCTAGACCATATTGGGTTTCTGAACTTTCACCTCATCGATTGGAATTCCTTAATGTATAACATTATTTACATATTCACTTAAAAGCGACGACAATTTATTCATAGCTCGTTCACCAAGCGTCATGAAAATGAATAAATATGCATTTGCAAAAATGAGAACATCTTTAAAAGAAGAATTATTAAATTATTCTCATTTGATTACCACTGCGTATGGATTTGCAATTCTCTATATAATAAATTAACTCGGTGTTAATGTAAATAGGTTGAAATTCTATTAAGGGTGTGAACCATACCGAAAAAATATTATTTTTTGACCACTTGACATGCACTGAAACTTCTTATAATTTTGTTCATGTTCATTGTCGCTATTTAAAGCTAGAAGTCATTGACTATTTCAGAATTCAGTTTTAAAGCTAAAAAATAATACTTTTATAACTTCAAAGGTATAGCCTAATCTATATACATTCATATACTTTATTTCCAGAACTTGCAATATATATATGATAACGGGATTTATGCTGAACTGCGTGATCGAATCGAAATTTATTTATTTATTTATTTATTTATTTATTTATTTATTTATTTATTTATTTATTTATTTATTTATTTATTTATTTAAATTACTTGTTTATTTAAATTATTTATTTATTTAAATGATTTCGATAACATATGGAAAAATCATGATAATGAGTACATAATAACAAAAGGAAATGCAAAAGCAGCGTGGTGCATTGGTAAAAGTAATATGGTTCCCGGTTCGATGCCTAATGGAGGAACACTCTTTGATAACAATTACGCCCTCTATCCATGGCTGCCCCTGAATTACGGACAAAGGACTCGAAGTCAGTTCCGATTAAGGTAACGCATTGTTGTTTATACAGGGCGTACGCCCTGCCCTTGGCATCACGAGCAAACAGTGTCTAAAAACTCTACTCGTATATAAATCATAATCAGTAAATAAAATACAAAACAACAACAAAACAACTCATTGACGTCAATATAGCAAAGTATAGCAAGAGCAGCATTTGGCTTTCTATCCATTTTAAATCCAGGGTTTTAATTTCCTACACTATACAAGGAGATGCTAATATTGAAACCTTGTATGTCTAACATATAGAGGTTGAGAGAGTGAAAGAGCGAGCTTCTAGCAAGCAAAACTGGGACAAAACTTTGCCCAGCATTGAAGCCATCAAGCGACCTGCTATTGTCCGGTCCAATAATACATAACATTCTGAACTAGCTAGACATTATGCTTCAGGGAACCTGTCCAATTTTTGAATCCAATATAGGTCAATTTACTACCAATATTATCAGTTTTTGAAGGCAAATCAATTCACCAAAGCACACGTCAATAATAAGGTTTTCCCAACCGTGTAAAAGTAATATGCCATCATGTGCAGTAATAAAATAGTAAGAGGTAATGTACTTTTCTATCGATATTATAGAAACATGTCAAAAGACGACACAGAAATGGATTTCTGTCAGATAAAAACCTGATGAATAGGCATATTTAATTGATGTTCATGATGTTATGTCTCGTTTATCTACCAGAGAATGATTAATGACACAACAGTCATATTTGTCGGCGCTTTTAATGTCGTTTTTGGTTTATACACCATCAAATTAATATACGAATATCTATCAATTTAATTGACAGAGCGATAAAGCAAAAACTAATTAAATAACACGTGCACATGTCACATTTCCCCCGCCATAATATAGTTCTATACAAATGTCGCGTACAAAATTAAAATGTAATACTTTTATCCACAACATGACGAATTATTCCAAATATTGTTCATAAAAGACTAATAAAACTATGATACAGTCGTCACCTTAAATTAGAAGGATATTCTTTGTAGTCAGAATGCAATTCGATGTCTGATGTGCTCTAATGTCCCACAATAAATACGGTCCAAAGGTTCATACCCCATCCCTTAAATAGAATTGACAAAATGAACAAGAAAATTCAAGAAAAAATGAGGTCCCACCGAGATTCGAACTCGGATCGGGAGATTCAGAGTCTCGAGTGCTAACCATTACACCATAGGACCAGCTGCCACTTATCATGCTTATCATCTACGTTGTACATCATGATATCAATTATATCAATGGTATAGAGGAATCCAAATACACGCATCCCTACACCTGACTAGCAGCCTTTAGTTGGGTCCCCGCCGGCTACAATGCATCCAAAATGTGAAATGATTCGGCCTTGGTGGAAATGTTAAACTGCATTCCATCACCCGTTTTACACCTTCCGCGAAAACACAGGTAGACAAAAGATTGATTTAAGTTACAATACAGTTCCAACAGTTGTGCAAATAAAAGCCGCCTTACACCTAGCTAAGGTCGAGGAGGGTTAATAGCGTTGTTGCGGCTCCCGTATGCATATGCACCGTAGATTTTGATGAATAGACTTACGGTTAAAAGTCAATCAGCTGTATGATTTGAAGTACTCAATATGCGTGACACACCACGAAGAGCGTGCTGATATCAATCAATAAATCCCACTTGAAATCGAATCCAAAGTATATATACACATAACAATGAGAGGGTTTGTGGTTTGTGCATCGATACATATATAATAGTAGGTCTAATATCTCCACCCTCTCTCAGGCTCCTCTCAAGAAGAGGGGGGGGGGTAGTGGGGGCGGCATGAATTTCTCTTTCGGGGATAGGGGCAAAGTGAATGTCTGGGGTGGGGTAGACAACTTTTGCTCAAAATTGGCGCCACAAGTTTACATTTGCATAATTTTGTGTGTACTATGTCATAAACAATGGCGGGCCAGGATTTTTTTCGGGGGCATAGGGAGGGGGCTAAATCAACTAATTTTCTCCCATGCCCCCCCCCCGCGGCGCCGCCTATATGTATTTGGTATTTTAGGTATTAGGTAAATTAGGTATTTTTTTTATCTCGATTTCTATTGTACTAAATAAAAACCGAAGGGATGTAGTACAATGCTAGAGTCCCCTTCCTCCCGTAACATTAACTCTTCCTCCTCTCCCAGTCCATCCCCTTTCCTTATCTGCTCTCTCTCCCTTTCTTCTCTCTCCCACACGTGGCCCCAACCCACCCACCCCGTCTCTCTCATTCCCTCTCACCTCCACTCTATCCTCTCCCGGGAGTGATACAAGTAGGCCAACGTCTTGTGTGGACACACTCGCAAGTTACTTTCGAAATTAAACGAACATGTAAACACACCCACTTCTATGGGATTAGGTGAATGACCGCTAAGGTCCTCCTTTGTTAGTATGCTAATTCTCCTTTGTTAGTTACCGTACGTTTGATTGTTCTGGATAAAGGATATGACCGGAACCATGACTACTCCGTGTCTTCATTGTTATGTATCACGGGTACCATGGCTACTATGTGCCTCCTTTGTTAGTATGCTAATTCTCCTTTGTTAGTTACCGTACGTTTGATTGTTCTGGATAAAGGATATGACCGGAACCATGACTACTCGGTACCTTCATTGTTATGTATCACGGGTACCCCCACGGGTACCATGGCTACTAGGTACATCCTTTGTTAATATGCTAATTCTCCTTGTTAGATACCGTACATTTGATTGTTCTGGATAAAGGATAACACCGGAACCATGGCTACTCCGTGCCTCCATTGTTAGTTTCCGTAAAGGATTAGAGCGCGCAAGCCGCTTGTTATGCTAATTCTCTTCATTGTTTGTTACGAAACAGGTTACTCACCTTAGGTAAAGGTTTAAACTCAGTCGCTACGCTATCGCGACGATTGATTGACTTTTATTGAATAAAATCGCTGTTCCAAAGGCGACTGGGTGTAAACCTTTACCTAAGGTGTCTAACCTGTAGGGTAAAACAATGAAGAGAATTAGCATAACACTGAGCGGGCTTGCGCAGCTGAGCAGTCTATCTAATCTTTTACGCAAATTAACCATATAAGTGGTGGGGTGGGGAGGTGGGGAATGTTGGGGGGGCAGTGGCGGCGACAGGCATTTTTCGGGGGGATAAGGGGGGGGAGGGGGCAAAGGAAATTTAAGGGGGTGGGTAGAATTAACCCATTTTGCGCAAAATTGGAGCCAAAAGTTTTTCTTATCTCACTTTCTGGTTGTTTATTGTACCAAACGAAAACAAACGGGGTTATGTGAGTTGATTTATAATTTGGCTTCTTTAAACAAGATTGATTTGCACATCAATTTATCTTTTAAATAGAATTCAGCATGCTGCCAAATACTGATATATAGGGCTTATTATACTGTCATTGGAAGTGGTCAGGCGCCCCTCTCTTTCCTCTCTCCATGCGAGTATTTGGGGGGCGGCTTTTGGGGCGCCAGCCCCCGGGGTCAAGGTAGGGCGGCCAAAAAGAAGGGCGGCGGAAGAAGGGACGGCAAAAAGAAGAAGGGGCGGCAAAAAGAATTAGTAAAGAAAAAAGGGCGAACAAATTTTAAATAGTATAAAAAACTTGGAAAAAATGGTACTATACATTTGTTTTAGGGCGCTAAAAGCTAACGCTTTTTCTTTTTTCTTTTTTTTTTGCTCGACACTTTTTCAGACCTCCTTTTCGGGCTGTTTGAGGAAGGGACGCCAAAATTTAATTTTCTTCAGCCCCCGGGGTAGGGGCGGCCACGGTACGCCACTGATCTCTCTCTCTCTCTCTCTCTCTCTCTCTCTCCTGATAATAATAATTATTATTACCGGGGTATCACTATTTGAACCAATTCGATATTATGAGTTCAGTTAACAAAACTTCAAAGGTATTTTAGTGAAAGTGGTGCCGCAATTGGGAACTTAATCCAATTTTCCCTTCCCCTCTTCATCTGTCCCTCATCTCCCGGTCCCTTTCTCACCACACCCTCCCTTTCTTCTCAGTCTCTCCACACACAACTCCATGAAATACACACACACACACCCTCTTTCACTCTAGGCGGGGGCGGGGGGGGGGCTGACCGCCTTTGATTGAAGTTACCAACTACAATGGCAGAGTCCGCTTCCCTCCTGTAACATTAATTCTTCCTCCTCTCCCAGTCCATCCCCCTTCCTTATCTGCTCTCTCTCCCTTTCTTCTCTCTCCCACATATGGCCCCAATCCACCCACCCCGTTTCTCTCATTCCCTCTCACCTCCACTCGCTCCTCTCCCGGGAGTGAACTTACAACAGAGAGTTGATATTCTTGAGAGGGCACTCTATTCACGTGGTTTCTTTTCCAACGCTAAAAGATCACGAATTTTGGTGGTTTGCAAATGAAAAGTGTCCGCACTATCGATTGATTACGTAACTGTTATGAATAATGTATTAGGTTTTCAATGCAATCGCCTCGACCCATCAATACATATTATCTGTATTTATCAAAGTACTTGGAATAGCAATCTGGTGAGTTCACTGAACTACGCCCTAATGCTGATGGAGTTTTAATGGCGTTTAATGGCGCTAATCCTCTCCATACACAGATGAACAAATACAATAGGAGAAGGTCAACACATATGACCTCCTATATGACATGTTATATGAGATGTACAACAACCTGAATATCATAAAGATCAGTGTTCGTTTGTGCATATGAACTGCATATTTACAATACTAAATATTAGTCGTTATATATTATGCCAAATATTGGTATTATGACAACACGGTATATGCATTGTATATAAAACAACTAATAGATCCTGCTATCATGGCGTCAGGTCATTGGTTCATCATATCCCGTATGTTTCTTAAAATTCATTCATATTTGAGACAAATTTCTGTGCCCATTTTATAGGCGTACAGGTGGATCCGGTTTTTTGGTCATTTTCATTTCTTTTTGATGAAAGAATTAAGGTTTTCCACTGCACGGAGGCCACTATGTGATACTAATTTAATGCTATATTTATAAATTGAATACGTGTTCCCGATTGGCTCTATAGCGATTTCACAGAAAAGGTATTTCTAGTACAATGCAGCGTCGGACTCTAGCTGAGAGCGTAGTAGCCTAAGTCATGGACTCCAAGAAAGGCTCTCCATACACAAATGAACAAACACAAAGGAAGGTAGTCTCCTCCGTGACCAGCTTGATTTCGATGGAGCGAAAACAAATTGGCTGCAGAGGAGACGGGTAATTTTGCCATGCAAATGAGGTGAGTGTCATCCCCCTGCTTACAAGTAGGCTTACGTAAACACACCCACTTCTCTGGGATTAGGTGAATGACCGCTAAGGTGCCTCCTTTGATGGTATGCTAATTTTTCTACCGTACGTTTGATTGTTCTGGATAAAGGATATGACCGGAACCATGGCTACTCCGTGCCTTCATTGTTATGTATCACGGGTACCATGGCTACTATGTGCCTCCTTTGTTAGTATGCTAATTCTCCTTTGTTAGTTACCGTACGTTTGATTGTTCTGGATAAAGGATGTGACCGGAACCATGACTACTCGGTACCTTCATTGTTATGCATCACGGGTACCATGGCTACTAGGTACATCCTTTGTTAATATGCTAATTCTCCTTTGTTAGATACCGTACATTTGATTGTTCTGGATAAAGGATATGACCGGAACCATGACTACTCCGTTCCTTCATTGTTAAGGGATTAGAGAGCGCCGCAAGAAAGCATTATGCTAATTATCTTCATTGTTTGTTACGGAAGAGGTTACTCACCTTAGGTAAAGGTTTAAACTCAGTCGCTACGTTATCGCGACGATTGATTGACTTTTATTGAATAAAACCGCTGTTCCAAAGGCGACTGGGTGTAAACCTTTACCTAAAGTGTCTAACTTGCGGGTAAAACAATGAAGAGAATTAGCATAACACTGAGCGGGCTTGTGCAGTTGAGCAGTCTCTCTAATCCCTTACGCAAACTAACCATGGTGTGGTGGGGAGGTGGTGGATGGGGGGGCAGTGGCGGCGGCAGGCATTTTCGGGGTACAAGGGTGGGGAGGGGCGAAGTGAATTTCAGGGTGGTGAATCAACCCATTTTGCGCAAAATTGGAGCAAAAGGTCTTTTTATCTCAATTTCTGGTTCTTTATTGTGGGTTTATGTGAGTTGATTTATAACTTGGCTTCTTTAAACAAGATTTGTACATCAATTTATCTTTTTAAATACAATTAAGGGCTGGGGTATGAACGTTTGGACAGTATTTATTTGGGGACATCAGAGCACATCAGACATATCGAATTGCATTCTGAATACGAAAAATGTCATTCTGATATCAAATAATTTTGATTTTTGAAATTCGCAATTTAATACACATTTTATGGCAAATCATTAAAATTGATATTTTGATATTTAACAGTACTTGAAGTAAACTTTATAAATCTGATGATTTATACTTAAAGTGTATGTAGGTGGGATGAAAAGCCGACGATCAATTGAAAATTTTGACCTTTCGTATTGAAGATATGGATTTTTTCCCCAAAACACCAAAAAAATTAGGTCTTTTGAGGAAAAAATCCATATCTTCAATATGAAAGGTCAAAATTTTCAATTGACCGTCGGCTTTTCCTCCCTGCTACATACACTTTAAGAATATATCATTAGATTTATATAATTTACTTCGAGGACTGTTATATATCAAAATTTGAAAAATATCAAATTTTTATAATTTGTCATAAAATTTGTATTATATTGTGATTTTCAAAAATCAAAATTATTTGATATCAGAAAGACATGCTTCGTATTCAAAATGCAATTCGATAGGTCCGAGGTGCTCTCATGTCTCACAAAAATACTGTCGAAACGCAATAAACGCTCATTTTAGATCCCTTAAGCATGCTGCCAAATACCGATAGATATACTATGTAGGGTTAGTTATCTTTTAAGTGATCAAACGCTCATCATAATACATGTAATATTATAATCACTATTTTAACTCAATTTCTGTTTGTGTATTTTACCAAACGAAAACCGAAGAGATTATGTGAGTTGATTTATAACTTGGCTTCTTTAACAAAGATTTGCTCATTAATTTATCTTTTTTAAATATAATTCAGCAGAGGGCTTATTATACTGTCATTGGAAGTGGTCAGGCGCCCCCTCTCTCATAATAATAATAATTATTATCACTATTTGAACCAACTCGATATTATTAGTTCAGTTAATAAAACTTCAAGGGTCTTTTGGTGAAAGTGGTGCCGCTATTGGGAACTTGATCCAATTTTTCCTTCCCCTCTTCGCCTGTCCCTCATCTCCCGGTCCCTTTCTCACCCCACCCTCCCTTTCTTCTCTCTCCACACACAACTCCATGAAACACACACATACACCCTCTTTTCCTCTAGGCTGAGGGGGGAGGCTGACCGCCTTTGACTGAAGTTACCAACTACAATGGCAGAGTCCGCAGATGGGCAAAGTGAATTTCAGGAGGGGGGGATCAACCCATTTGGCGGGGGGGGGGGCTGACCAAACCACCGTCAGTCCGAATTTTTATGGTCCGGGTTAGAGTTAGGTTTAGGGTTAGGTTTAGCGTTAGTGTTAGGGTTAGGGTTAGAAACCCTAAAAATTCGGACTGACAGTGGGTTGGACTGACGGTGTGTAGGCCTACCCAAAAACTTAAGCTTTGAGGAACGTTTGAGAAAAATGCGGACATCTGTGGAGATGAGAGGAGAGGAGAGGAAAGGCGAAGAAAAGAAATCGAGGACAGGATAGAGCAGGGCGATTATTTTTCGTACATCATAATTAGGCCTATATATTTGTAACGCATGTGGTAAAATCAGTTGATTTTTCAGAGTTTTGCTATATTCCGGGTTTGATTATAAAACGGAAATAATTTTCAAATATGATGTACGAAAAAAATAATCGCGAGCGGGGGAGGGAAAGCCCCGGCCGGAGATGAGAGAAGGGGGAAAAGGGTGGAATTAGATTTAGATGATGTTCCCAATTTCATCACTATCATCAAAAGACCCTATTTTATATTTAAAAAAACTTGCCCCGATTCCATCAATAAAATAATTATTATGAGCAATGAGGACGCTTGACCAATTCAAACACCATGAGTGTCTATCAAACCTTGAAACCTGACAGATATAGTGGACAGCACCCACCCAGCTCTATAATAGAGGCCTTGCATGTGACGTATCATCCCGTAAATATGGCGGACTACTCAAATGCATTCAACAAAAGCATGATTGCAATCTACCGTGACAGTTCACTCACACACATAACCCTGCACTACCATGACTACGATCAAATAGGTTGATGACAACATTTGATTGAATGGACTGCACTCCGCCATAACTACGGTGAAGGACACCGGCTCAAATCCTTTGTTTGGAGCCAATCGATAATTTCATGCAGGGCCTCTATTGATGTATGAGGCACAACTTTCAGGGTCAAATTTATAAAGACTTAACGGTGGGATTTATTGATTGATATCAGCCTGTATTCGTGGTGCGTCACGCACGTGAATCTACTTCAAATTTTACAGCTGATTGACTTTTAACCGTAAGTCTATTCATCAATATCTACGGTACATATGCATACGGGAGCCGCAACAACGCTAATAGAATAATACTATAGAGATAATTCCGCAGGTAATCCCGTCGCATGTATTCATAGATGTACAAATGGATGAACAAAAGGACTATATGTATGAATAGATGCGACAGGATTACCTCTATTGTATATATTATTATATTAACCCTCCTCGTCTTTGCATCTTCTCCCTGGTGTTAGGCGGCTTTTATTTGCACAATCGGGAGCTCAATACCCCAGGTTGGTGCTAGCGGGAAACCAAAGATGGCCGACCAAATCCTGACCATGACTTGGCTCGTTGGATTCGTCTATTCGCTACTTGCACGGTTCCGCCATTATGCACTATGTGGGAGAGCCTCGAACTGGCAGCATACATGAAAGGAAGAATTATGTAACCTTACACAGAACGTTATGACTAGTTCAATTCCCATTCATGTATGCTGCCAGTTCGAGGCTCTCCCGCACATAGTGCATAATGGCGGAACCGTGCAAGTAGCGAATAGACGAATCCAAGGAGCCAAGTCATGGTCAGGATTTGGTCGGACATCTTTGGGTAGCCGCTAGCACCAACCTGGTGTTTTGAGCGTCCAATTGTGCAAATAAAAGCCGCCTAACACCTTCAGAAGATGCAAGGACGATGAGGGTTAATAGAATAATAGCTAATAATATATATAATGGAGATAATTCCGCAGGTAATCCCGTCGCATCTATTCATACATATGAGTCCTTTTGTTCGCAAGTATACATCAATGCATAGATACCGCGTGTAGTTAATCCGATTATTATGTCACTTCAACAGCAAATAGACCATGCTGTGTGTTTTGTCAAAGGGAACTGTATTGTGTTATTCTTTTGTCTACCTGTGTTTTCGCGGAAGGTGTAAAACGGGCGATGGAATGCAGTTTAATATTTCCGCCAAGGCCGAATCATTTCACATTTTGAGTGCATTGTAGCCGACGGCTAGTACCCAACTAAAGGCTGCTAGTCAGGTGTAGGAATGCGTGTATTTGGATTCGTATATACAAAAACTATGCTCGTATCTGCACATGGTTAATGTGTTTTAACTCAAACACATGAGATTAAAAAAAAAAAAGGCCGACTAGGCCATGATGATAAAGTAACATGTTCTCTTATGTCATTCACCAGGTTTATTAAATCAATTTTAGTTTAAGATAAAGTAGAACAGTAAAATACTATGATATTGTAATGTCTCAATTACTACCATAACTTCAGTTGTGTAACTTACACAATTTCCCGCTAAAAACGATTCTTTTAATTATTGAAATAAATTAAAAATCACTCGTGAGCTTTTTGTCAATATATCAAACATATATCACACTGCAGGTTTATATATTAAACATATATCACACTGCAGGTTTGGAACCTTTTCCAACGAACGAACGAATAGGAAAGATATTTTCTAATTATATAAAACATCATGCGTATTGTTTTTAGCGTCATCAACTTTTAAGGTAAGAAGTGACTCTACGTAGGTTTCCATTATTATTATCGGATGTTTGAAATGGCAAAATTAAACCAAGTTATGTAAATTATGCTATTTATACTAAATTATATTCGTAATTTACTTGTGTTGCTATCTTCTGAAGATAGTTTTTAAAAATACAGTTTAGGCCCTACACTTAGTAACTGTATTGCAGCTAAGGATGACCATTATACACTGATCGCATAAATTCAAAAATGAATGAATGAATGAATGAATGAATGAATGAATGAATGAATGAATGAATGAATGAATGAATGAATGAATGAATGAATGAATGAACGAACGAACGAACGAACGAACAAATTAAGTAGAGGTAAATAAGAATAGTTTACTGGGTGGCCACTGCAGCTGTAATTAAAGCAATGACCCAGCAAACACAGAACAAGTTTTATTGTCGGGTTATATAAAGGTTATAAAACGTTTTAATAACGTCCAAAAACATGTTGGAACACTAGATTAACATGAGCAAGAAGAAAAAACAGGTCCCACCGA
Source organism: Amphiura filiformis (assembly GCF_039555335.1). Lineage (NCBI taxonomy): Eukaryota > Metazoa > Echinodermata > Ophiuroidea > Amphilepidida > Amphiuridae > Amphiura > Amphiura filiformis. The sequence goes on along the minus strand of NC_092636.1, from coordinate 48,490,428 downwards.
GATTCGAACTCGGATCGCGAGATTCAGAGTCTCGAGTGCTAACCATTACACCATTGGACCAGCTGATAATTATCCGGTGTATCCTGCGTACGTTATACATGTCATTTGAGCAAGTACGCTTATGTTATGGTTCAATATACAAAAATGATCTGTACATGGTTAATTATTTATTTAACATATTGCTTTTCAAGTTTTATTACACAATTTGAGATTTTAAAAAAAAGGCCGACTGGGCCACGATGATAACTTAACGTGTTCTCTTATGTCATTTACCAGCTTTATTAAAACATTAATTTTAGTATAAGATTCAGGCAGAAACGTTTTGCATCGAAAATATAAAATGATAAGAATTAATTCGTCATGATGGTTTTTCTTTTTTTTTTCCTGAAAGGTGCAGTCACCTCCCACGTTAATGCTTGAAGCTATACTTGCATCAATCCACAATTATGATGCGTGGTTTCAAAATGAAAAATAATGATAATGATGCCGATGCCTATAAAATGCTGTTTTCTCCCCGTGAGCAAGGGTAAGAATATGAAATCATACATGGTAATTGATGGGTCGGCACCCTGAATTGGTTTTGACTTTTATAACTTCGAACATTTCCTCAGGTCATAGAGTTATAGTTCCATACAGTACTTTAATACCCACATTTTTATTTGAACTCTTTTTAACGTAATCATTCTTGGCTATACATGATATTGTAGTAGCTATCATAACTTCAGCAGGACTTTGATACCTACATTACTTAAATGAACTCTTTTCAACGTAATCATTCTTGGCTATACCATGATATTATAGTATCGCAATACTACGTTCGTATTAATATACTTCAGCTATGTAACTTACAAAAGTTCTTGCTAAAAAGCGGTTCTTTTAATTTTTGAAAGTAAATGAAAAATCACTTTTTGTTACTGTATAAAGCAAATATCCCACTGCAGGTTCGGAGCCTTTTCGAATGAATTAACGAATGAATTAACGAATAGGAAAGAATCTAATGATACCGGTATAAAACAAGAGCGTCATGCGCATAGTTTATTATCATCTTTTTAGAGATCAGATAGTTACGTTTACACAGCATTTTTGTGGGACATGAGAGCACATCAGACACATCAAAGGAATGTACTTCTGATATCAAATAACTTTAATTTTTTGACATTTGCGATATGAGTTTTTGTGAATTTTTAATTTATGAATAATACGAATTGAAAAAAAAAAAATCAAAATTATTTCAGTGATATCTGGATGACATTACTCGTTTTGAGAATGCAATTTGGTGTGTCTAATGTGCTCTCAGGTCCCACAAAAAATACTGTGCAAACGTTGCTATCCGAAGTTCCTTAAGGTGAGAAATGGCTCTACATTATAAGTTTTCTTCATTATTAGATTTTTAAAATGGCAAAATTAAACCCAAGTTATGCAATGTATGGCAAATGAAAAGCAGGCATATCCAAGTGCTATTTATACTACATTATATTCGTAATCTACTTTTGTTGCTATCTTCTGAAGATAGCTATTAAAATACAATAAGGCCCTACACTTTGTAACTGTATTGCAGCTAAGGATGACTATAAACTGATCGCATAAATGTAATGAATGAATGAATGAATGAATGAATAAATGAATGAATGAATGAATGAATGAATGAATGAATGAATGAATGAATGAATGAATGAATGAATGAATGAATGAATGAATGAATGAATGAATGAATGAATGAATGAATGAATGAATGAATGAATGAATGAATGAATGAATGAATGAATGAATGAATGAATGAATGAATAAATGAATGAATGAATGAATGAATGAATGAATGAATGAATGAATGAATGAATGAATGAATGAATGAATGAATGAATCTTCTCTGGGTATAGCAAACGAACAATGCATGAAAATAATCAATAAAAATGTAAACAATACAAAGTTCTACCAAAATCTTATAAAAAGGAAGAAAGAAATGCTCTCAACTAACACGTTTTAACCTACTGTGCTCTGAGGTACTTCCGTCTTATTTCTAAATGTTTTGTATCGTATGTACGACGTGTTTGTCTTAAATTAGTGGAAATTAATGTATATAAAAACACACATCCTCAGACGCTTAAATTATCGCTATGTTTACTTCTAATTTGCCGCTTTCAATACCTCTTAATGCAATCTCTGTTAAAATCTACAGATTATATTTCCCTTTAAAATCAAACACATTTTTAACTCCAAAGAATAATTCAAGATGTTATCACTAGCATCGGCTTAGGCCTATAAAGAACAGCCTAGGTTAAACTAAACAACTTGAGGGTTTGACGACGAAGGCAAATGAGTGAGTCACTTGCGTAGAATGATAAAGACGGATGAACCCGTTGCATTCTTTGCGCCCTACTTCGGGCTTATTATTAGGGGATATTCATACGATACCTTTAAATCCATGTCGATTGGAACTAACTTGAAATATCCAAATCCATATAATGTACGCATCGACGAGTGAAGCGCGGATTTGGTTAAAATGCGTAACATGAGCAGTACGATCCCGGGTACGATCCACATCGTTTCTGTGTAAGCATGCGTAAAGACGTATCAAAAACAACGCGGCAGTAATAGGATTTAAATTGATTCAAACCGATGGCGTTATGAGAATAACCCGCATTACCGAAGGGGGTTATTCATGATTTTCACGTAGCTCTCAAATTAACAGTTCGTGAGTGTTAAAATGTATCCAATAATAAGCAGGATGGCCCACGTTGTGCATTCCCTTCTATATTTATGCTGCATATTGCACTATTTAGAAAAGCCTGTAGCGTTTTTTATGAATCACCTACGGGTCGCGACGGTTTAGAGTTACGGAGACATATTACTATCATTAATATCGAATGCCTATTTTTATTCATTGTGATTGGAGTGTCATTGACAATGTATCTGGTCTAACTTTTGCGATAGAGACAATCATTTCAGTGACCTGGGGGGGTACTCAGTACAAATGACCATACGGGGACGTGCCGCAAACATGGGTAGCATTTTCAGCCTTCTGGTATATCAATGACCCCCTTTTCAAAGCCTATTTTGGTATATGAATGGGCCCTTTTTTCAAAATTTTCTCAATTGTTTGTGAAAATAGCCCAATTTTCCCCTAATCTAGCCAAAATTTTCAAAATTTTCCCAAACTAAGACAATTTGGGTTAAATTCGGCCGAAAATTTTGACTTTTGCTATATTAATGGGTCCAAATTTCTTGAAAAATTGGTATATTTATGGGTCCACTTTCAAATTCTCAGCGGCACGTCCCTTACCAAAACCAAACTTGAGTACCCCCCCCCCCCGGGTTCAGTGATTTTCGGTACGAATGTTGTCTATAACTCGGGCCACTCCCACTTTGGAGGTGACGCTTATATAGGGCTGAATAAGACACCTCTTTCAGCGTCGCTGTCATCCAAAGACCCCATATTTGTTTACAAACACATGGTCTGTCACCCGAAGACCCCGTATTTTTCCATTTGATCTGTCACCCAAAGACCCTTTATTTCTCAATTTGAACAGCAACTTTCATTTATCACTGATCTTGTTACTTATTTTCAAAAAACAAAGCCATTTGAAATTCAATGTTTGAGGTTTCTGTGGCACTTTTTCAGCTCTCACCGAAAGATTCCATTTAAAAAAGGTCATGTTCTCACCCAATGACCCCATATTTTTTACATTTTTCTCTCACCGAATGCCAAAAATCATGCTCTCACCTAATGACCACATATTTTTTTGAATTTTGCTCTCACCGAATGCCCCTACTGTGAAAGTGTCAGCCCTACACAATTAGCCTATATCCATTTCATATTGAAGTGCCCCCGGTCTCACAAACTGCTCCATACAAATACAATGATCAATGAACATACATAGACCCAAAGAGGTTTAAATAGAAATAGAGTCGCAATAGATTATATAATCTTTTGTTCGTTTGATGCCGATTAGAAGTTGCGACAGGCTATTCATAAACGTGGTACCATTGTTTCGAATAAAGGGGTTCCGCCATTAAATTGGTCACTGATCCGGCATCATATTAACGCTCTACACAACAGGCGAGTATCAATAAGTGACCACACTACAGTCATGTGTAAGGGCAGTCATGTGTAAAGTGGTACCGTTGTACTCACGTATCCCAAATGTGTGCTTGTGTGGGTATGAAGTATATAAGGAGGCTTTAGCTGTCGATGCAATCATCTTTACCACCCACCTGACGTTAGGCGTTTCATTTAAATAAATTGAATGCTCTCGCTGATCGATTTCACATTAGAATGTATGAAGGCTGCCATGTCCAGTCCATATATCTATATTACACTATAATGGTATAGCTATACGTATACATGTAAGTATAAGTATAGGCCTATAAAGGTTGTTTTTAAGAAATTTCCATTTTATTTTATTTTAAGAAGGAGATTGGTATAGAAATAGTGGCGTACCCAAAGAGGGGAGGGGGTTGGGGAGGGGCAGATTCACCTCTGTGAGAAGTCTTGGGAGGAGAGGAGGGAGGAAGAGGGGAAGAGGGAGGAGGGGATATGGAGAATGAGAGAGGGCTGGAGGAAGGGAGAAATAAAAAGATATAATAAAGACAAGTAGATAAATAGAAATATAAGGAAAATGATGGGAATAAGAGAGGGAGGGTGAGAGGGGACAATGAGAGCGAGGGAGTGATAAAGTGTAGGCCTAGGAAAGGATAAGTACAGAGAGAATGGAAAAGAATGGAATGATGAATACATTTAATAACAATTAATAACAATTAATTAGGCCTATATAATAACTAAACACATAACAGCACTGGGCAGCCATTCGATGATGTCAATGCCTTTATTCGTTACGTAATTAAAACGCCCAGTCAGATGTATTTCACACCTACCAAACACAACTCACCCAATTTCGCAAACTGGACGTTGCATGTACACTCTCATGAATATTGATTGGCAACATTTTCCAATATGTCAGCGCTCTAATCGGAAACAATAGAACAATAGACCCTGCAGAGCGTTGCATAGACCAGTACCAGTTTAGATTGTGATAACGAAAGCTTATGATACCAGACAACATTACAAATACACTTGTTCTATATAACTGCGTCGACTGTTCGTGTTCGTATGTTAAACATTGTTTCCGAATTCGGTCGTCCACATTGCGTGATAATTAATTATTATCTAAATTAAAAGTCAGATTTTGTCTTAATTTAGATTTCTTTACCATTTAATGTAATTAGTTTGCACAATAGTCATATTTTGTGTTTGTCACAAACAGAAATTCTGATGAATTTAATAATGTTCTGTGGCAGGAAATGACAGATTGTTCCTATGATTTAAACTTATGCATGCACTTTCCAAATGATCATCATAGGATCGAATTTTGTAGACGAGGTATTGTTGGTCGAAGCAACCTAAAAATCGATTTTCATTATCTAGATCAATATATTATTGAAAATTAACACCTTGATGTTTTGCAAAAGTTCATTCTACAAATCATGTACTTTGCAAACTTGCTTAATTTATTGTTGTTAATGAGTTATGTACATTTTACAAAAGTTTTGTTGTTTCAGCCCTCTTTACAACGTAACTTAAGAACCGCAGCACATATAAAAGTATATCTGTGATATTTTAATTCTTCTACACGCTCGCTATGAATTGAGCAATGCAGTTTTTGCCAAAGCTCACTACCATTCGTCAGATGCTGCGAACTACCAAATCACAACAGTTTAAAATAATTAATAACCTTAATGCTAGGATCTACGGTATGTATGTTTCATGTTTACTTCATTTGTTCTCCATTATTCGGTTAATCATCCTTTGTCATTTAAAGTCATAATATAAAGATATCTGACTATCAGTTTTTTGGGTTTTGTCATTTTTCAATTTAAGTGGAAAATATACAGTAGATGGAACTGTGCATAAGATACATTATTCTGATAAAACAATTTCAACAATGCGTCTTAAAATTACCAATACCAGATGAAAGTTATTCGAACCTATAGGCTTTTCAGTTCTGGAAAGGCCCTTGAAATAGCATTGCGCCCTCCAGGTTGAGTGTTTCACTAGTCTTGTGAATGGTGATGTGTACCATGCAGTTGGAAGTTTGCTAACAAATAAAACAAGACTTTAAAATAATACGAGAAATACACCATCAGTCCCTAAAATGCATATGTGATGCGATCAAGCAAAATCAGTCGGAACTCGGCAATAATAAATTTTCAGTTTCTTATAGGAAAGTAAAAAACATTTACAAAGCTGGATTTTGCAGAAATCCCCATTTAAATTGAACGGCCAATTCCAAAGATATGAGCAATCAAAGAGTTTCCAAAACAAGGGAAAACAAAAGGAAATACTTCCTTTGTATGGCTATATCTCAAAATCAATATTTCCGAGTTCCGACTGATTTTGCTTGATCGCATCACATATTTTTCTACCGCATTTGATTGTATAATGCAGTAATATTCAAGCATCTTATTTCAGACTGGCTATATTAAGTCCGTCATTGAATTATCTAATTAGTGTTTATCTGAGGACTGTTCAATCAGAATATCAGTGTGTTTCCGCACAAACGTACATTCAAACTTTTACAGAAACACGTGCAACAAATACCTAAATTCAATTAGAGACAGCGACGACTAAAATAACATAGAAAGTACAAACATTCATCATTATATATCGACAGACAGTCAGACGCAATTAGAGAGAAAAATGCAAACTTAATCAACAATAGATGCATTAGTGTAGCAAAGAGCAGTAAGATGCTAATAAAAATACCATCACGATGATTCAGTTTTGAATCCGACGCCATCAGCTTCCCTAAAGTGTTTTTATTGGACCTATCATTATCTATGGTCACGTCGCCTGTAACATCTTTCTGCTCAATTGAAGTGGACAAGAGCATAGCCGTGAAATTTGTCAGTATTTTTTTTTTTATCGCAAACACATTATTAACAGACACTTCAACCGTGCAGCCTGGATACTTAGGGATTCAATAATGTTTCACCGTTGTTCATCACCGATTAATAACGATGCGTCCGCGTCGTCTGCTTGGTTTACTTCGCGAGCGAAGTAAACCAAGCAGACGCGCCGGACGCGAGTTGTTAATCGGTGATGAACAACGGTGAAACATGATTGAATCCCTTTCAACAACGAAAACAAGCTAACGATCGTATAATTCACATGATTATTTCATGAGGAATGTCAGTTAATCATTGACAGTCAGCCTTACAAAAAGATCGGTGATTTCTGTTGAGTGTTGATATCAGCAATAAAACTGAACAAAACGGCAATCTTTAGGCCTAGCCGCCTATCCGATACTTCCAAAATACTGAAATCAACTTGTAAGCGTGATACGCACACAGATTCCAGACATGACGAATTTTACGCGTTCACGCGTAACGCGGATATGCGCTGGCGTTCGCGTATACGCTTACTGCAAAAGTGTGGATTCATCATGGATTAACAACGCTTGGCTCCTGTACAAAAGTATAGGAAGAGTTGTTGAATGGTATATGTGTACCTTTGTTCACGAAATGAGACAATGACCTGCTTTTTGTTAACCAGCATTCTTCAAAATGAGCAACATAATGATTGTTGACTTAACACGGTTTGGAAATAATTTCTTCATATTTTTGGTGTTATCTGTCGTTTACATATCCTTCCTAAAACACAAAAGTGCGACCCTCTCCTCTCTCTCTCTGTGTCAGGTGGCGCTGTGTAGCGCTGCTGTGGTCTTCACAAGAGTACGCCATCTCACTCGATCCGATGCCAAGTGTGTTGCACCTTGCATTCCCTGGTTAGAAACCAGCTTCACGTCATTAGTCCAAGATGTTGGTGGACGTCCTCTTCCTCGTTTGCCTTCCATGGCCCCTTGCAAAATCTGTTTTTCTACACCTCCATGTTTCCTGACAATATGGCCAAAGTACTTCAGCTTTCTCTCTATTATGCCGCTTCTGATGGTTAGACTTGTACCAATCTTGTCAAGGATCCAGGAATTTGTTCTCCTGTCTTTCCATGTCACTCGTAGAAGCCTCCTGTAACACCACATCTCAAAAGCACCTATCATTCTTGGTCATAGCCCAAGACTCGCATCCATAAGTGGCAATGGAAAACACAGTTGCACGAAGTAGGCGTACCTTGAGGTCAATGGATAGGCCTCTGCTTTTCCATATGCTTGACATGCCCTGCACAGTTGTCCTTGCAATAGCCAGTCTTCTCTTAATTTCAGTTGTGCTGTCACCACTGTTGTTAATCATTGAACCCAGATATTCAAATTGCTTCACCTCCTCAATCTGTTTTCCATCTATCACAAACTAATCACTTTTTCTCTCTCTGTCAACAACCATTATTTTTGTCTTCTTTGTGTTCAGGAGAAGGTGTTTTTCTTCACTGGCCTCTTTGATGCGCTTCAAAAGATCAATCAGCTCTACTCTGCTGCTACAAATAAGAGTGGTATCATCGGCGTACCTCAGGTTAGTAATTCTTGTACCGCCAAACTTCACTCCACCTTCAAATCCCTCAAAAGCTGTTCTCATTATGTCTTCAGAGTAGATGTTAAATAGGTTTGGTGATAGCACACAGCCCTGTCGTAAGCCTCTTCCAATCTTGAACCAATCTGTGTCTCCACTACTTGTTCTGACTGCCGATTCTTGGTCTTCATATAAGCAGCTGATCAGATCCACAAGATGACTTGGAAAACCCATCTTTTTCATAGTTTCCCACATCTGAGGGTGGCTAACACAGTCAAAATCTTTACTGTAATCTATGAAGCACATGTAAAGAGGAAGTCTATGCTCTCTGCATTTCTCAATCACATTCCTGATATTGACAATTTGGTCCCTAGTACCCCTTCCTTCACGAAATCCTGCCTGCTCATCAGATATTTCCTGCTCCATTTTGTTCTTCATTCTCTTGATGATGATCTTCAGAAGCACTTTACTTGCATGACAAATCAGGCTGATGGTCCGGTGATTGGTCTTACAAGTTCGTGTTATCTTGTAACTATAAACATTTATTAAATGTTCTGTGTGATACACATGTAACCATGCGGGCTGCCATCTTGGAAAAGCCCTCATTATTGGTGTTGCCGGTTCATTAGCATATTGATAATCTATCACTAAGTATGGATACTAGAAATCCCTAACCTTGCAACATCCTTTCCTTTTTATAACTTTGTTTGAAATGATTAATAAACGATTCATCATTGAAATAACAAAGAGTTCCTATATAGTCTCTGTCTTTAGTGTCTCTGAATGTTCTTTACAAGATATGCTATATAGCTATATGATCTTTGAAATTTTACTGAAAACAATTTCCAAAATTAAGTATCCTTTTCAGATTCAAAATCTTTAAGATTAATTTGGAATTTGGAAACTTTCAACTTTGGTAACTCACAACACATTAACTCTTAACTGATTAGAGTTTAAACTTAAACTACAACTCTCAGACTAAGGAGTAGACTTTCCTTAATCTGCACAAACAGCTAAGGGATTATTCTGCCCTTGTCACAGCTTGTTTGTGATCTACATGGTGTGACTAACTGCTTGATTCCATCTTCTTTCTTCACACACCATTTTGGTTGCATGTAATTGCTTTGTTGATTTCAGACAATATTATGAACTTTCATGGGTTACCTTTTGTAGCGCGCAAAATGTAGCCAATACACTGAGAAAACAGTTTACACAACCTGTGTAAAATATTACACAATATCGATGTAAAAATAGAACACCATAACTATTAGGTAAAAGTTTACATAACACTTGTTATGTAAAATTATACCAATTATTTATGTAAAATTTTACATAATTAATAAGTATTCAATTTACATAGCTTTTGTGTAAATTATTTACACAATTCCGATGTAAAAATAGAACACCATAACTATTATGTAAAAGTTTACATAACCCTTGTTATGTAAAATTGTACCAATTATTTATGTAAATTTTACATAATGAATAAGTATTCAATTTACATAGCTTTTAAGTAAATTATTTACATAATTTGATGTAAAAATAGAACACCATAACTATTATGTAAAATTATTTACAAAGAAATTATGTAAAATAATTTTAATTAAATTCTTTGTAAATGAGGCTTAAAAAAGAAGAACATTGACACAACATAAACACACTTGCCAGAACCAATGTGTAAACAAAAACTCATTCAAGGTTTTATTTCACTTCTCACTACTCGTAGACAGCATCTCTCCAGGAATTGCCAGGCACCAGAGCGTTCATTAAAAAAAATAATGTTCATGTGTGTTTTGATTTAGTATTAGATAATGACTGTCTTAGGCTAATTTTATCAGTTGTTCAATGTTGGTGCACAGTGAATCAAAGGTCAGATAGTGCTATGCATGGCATACGGAAGTCATGAAGCAAATTGCTTCTCACTACTCCTTTGAACTCACAGACAACATTCTCCAAGAATTGTCAGGCACCAGAGCATTTAGGCTGGTAATGTATGTCAAAGACATACTCTAGTTTCAAGCAGATGTCAACAGCCATTAAGAGTGAATTTTGAGGCAAAATTGTCTTTTCCACAATTGTGAAAACCTGCTGGGGGTTTGCTATGGAACCACCGAGAACAAGAACGTACGGTTGAGATCCACCTTGGGTGTTGGCAACACAATGCTCCAAATCCGTGATTTCCTGTAAAATGAAAAAAAAAGAAAAGAAAAACAAATTATTGTTTTTGTGGAAGCAATATTTATAACCATTGTCATAATTTATTAGCATAGTGATTCAATATTGGAGCAGTGGAAATTGGGTGTCTCACACTACAGATCATAGCTTCAAGGAACTGCCAGTTAGGATGGTGATTTTTGTCAAATGCATGCAGTATCAACCAGATAGGAAAACAATATTTTACGAGCCTCACATAAACCACGTTTTAAAGGAATTTTTTACAAACAAGTTCGTAGCCTTTCTAATTAAAATAATTTAAACAGTCCATATAGTTCCTGTATATAAGTTAATATAATGTGTATTTTAATCGGCACTATAACGTAATGCCAATAACTCGATTTCAGCCATTGTGGTCCAGCTTTTGCATCTCAGCTTTAAGAGTACAATAAAAATAACTAGTCTGGGAAATAAAGGAATTTTTGGATTGACAGATATCTCTGAATGTCCCTTTAAATAATTTAAACTGATTGTTTAACGAAACCAAATAATTATATTTTTCCCATAATTTCAAACATTGATCATGGAATTGCAAAACTTCCCAACTTACCTCTGACTGATGATGCTTCATGAATTTACATCGTGGCCCAAGTTTTGGAAACAACTGATTAATGGTAGCACCATGTCTATTTCCTCATCTGCAAAATAATGACATCAAAGTTAGTCTGATCAGTTCCAAATAACGGAAATACAAATTTGTTAAAATAAGAGAATTTTAGAGTTTTTATCAAAAAAATGGATTGGCAGCCCCCCCCCCCCCCCCGACTATGCATCTGCTCATCGTACCCCTCCTCCTCCCCCTCCTTGCTCTCTCAGCCACTGATGATATGATGTGACGTCTTTGTTTACAAAAAATAAATGTCCTCCATATGAGGCCCCCAAGAGCACTGATCTTCCCATGGCGTCATGTGATTTATGTATAATTATGTGGAATCATATGAACTGTGGACTCGATCAACTTCGTATAGTTCGTGTGTCGTGTGTGATGCATCGATAAGCTTACATGTGTACATGGGGTGCGTGTGCAGACATACAACGGCAACGCATACACCCGGCACCAAAAATTGAAATATCGCTCTGCATTTAAAATGAACATGACAAAACGCAAGATACAAACAAAAATGCTGCTATAGGCCTACTCACCTTCAAACTTCTCAATATATTGGGACAGCCTCCATCGCTCGAGAATGTCTTCCACCGTGTCATCCGCCATCGTTTCGTTTTGCGCTGGGTTGCCACGAAAAACTACACAGTAACTATGCAAAGCACATGAACCGAGTTTACATAACTTTTCGGTATTTTTATTTTTACTTCAAAAATTGTAATTTTGAACATAACAATGTGTAAAAAACGCTGAACGTTTGCAAAATGTGAAGATTACATAACAAACGTGTAGTTTAAAATTTACACAGAAGTTATGTTCACTTTTTTTACCTAATATTATGTTATTTTTACCAAACAAGAGAATACATATTTTTTTTTTACATATTGTTTTTTCTGTGTAGGCCTCAACAGCATTTAATTAGCGCAAAATTTTGGTATTCAAAACAAAATTATGAAGTTCTTACAATGTATGTCTGTTACAATACATTTTCATGTGTGCTATGTAGAGATGTGGGTGGACAACCACATCCTGTGTTCTGAAGATTGAGCAATGTGCATCCGATTGCTCTACACCTAGATAGAAGAGTATTATTCTGACTCTTCAAGAAAAAATAACATAACAACAACAATTTCAACACTTGGACTGCAACTTAACTTTGTACACTGCATGTGTGACAACTACATGCACATGGCATAACTTTGCTTGTCTGGCACAATTCAAAACATTTTTTCTGATTGCTTCATTTTTTTTTTTTTCTGAAGCTGAATAGCAAACAAACTTTTGAAAAAAACAACAGTGTCATACTCTGACTTTTGCTGATCAAAATTTTGTCTTGAATTTTGGATCCTCATGAAAACACTACCAAACCAAATTCACTTTGAAAAAATATATTTTTATAAGCATATTTTCTATTATGCAACATAAAAAAATTCATGTTAAATTGCAGTCTCAAAATACATGTATTTATACACTTTCTAATAACTGAGTCTGTAAGTCCCTATGATGCACAGATTCACATTCACAAATCCAGTGGCTTTCTTGTCTTGATTTCTCTGCCAAATCTGGAGAATTTCTTCTGTTGTGGTGAATTCAGATCTTGATCTTGTCTTGCAGCTGCTGGTATTTGCGGAGCGGTGTTATTTTCTGTGTCAGGCTTGAAACTGCTGCTGCTGTCTAAATCTGGATCGTCGTCGTCTTGTTGACTTTCTTGTGTTTTCTTCAGATGTCTTCTGTTACGACGCAAAAGTTGTCCTTGATCTGTCTGTACTTCATAGGATTTAAAGTTCAATTTCTTCTTTACTGTTGCTGGTTTCCACTTTTTGTTGTGTCCAATTGGTTGAACTCTAACTCTATCACCAACATTCAAGGGTTTCAAATTCTTTGCTCCTTGATTATAGTACTTTTGTTGTCTTTGCTGGTTGTTCTGTATTTCTTTGTTTACAGCTTTTGTCACTTTTGGTTTAAGCAACTTTGATGCTGTCGGCAAGAGAGTCTTTGTTCGGCGACTCATCAACTTCTGTACTGGGCTTGTTTCAGATCCTTGTGTTGGACTGTTACGATAGGCTAGCATAGCCAAATACGGATCACTCTTGGATGCTTTAGCTTTCATCAGCAGGTGCTTTGCTGTCTTAACCGCTGATTCAGCCTTACCATTTGACTGAGGGTAGGCTGGGGAAGACGTTATGTGTTTGAATTCCCATTTCTTGGCAAATTCTTCAAATTTCGATGAAGAGTATGGTGGTCCGTTGTCACTAATGACTATATCTGGTATGCCGTGTCTTGCAAACTGAGATTTCATCTTGCCAATTACGATGTCTGCAGTTGCTTCAGAAAGGTAATCAACCTCCCAATAGTTGGAATAGTAGTCTACAATTATGACATACTTTCTGCTATCTATTTCAAATAAGTCTGTGCCCACTTTCGACCAAGGTCTATCTGGTACTTCATGACTCTGAAGCTCTTCTTTGCTCTGTGCTGTTGGTTTTGCTGAGCACACACTGCATTTTGATATGTAGTCTATCATATCTTTGTTCATATTCACCCAATACACAGCTTCTCTTGCTTTTCTTAGGCATGTTTCTTGTCCTAAGTGGCTGGCATGTATTCTGTTTTTCATATCTGGTATTAGACCATGAGGTATGACTACTCTATTTCCTTTGAATATGATGTCATCCACTACTACCATTTCTTCTCTGAAGTTGTAGTATGGTTTGATCTCATTGGGTACTGTGTTCTTCTCTGGCCATCCAGTCTTGATGACATTTTGCAACTTTTGAAGTGTCTTGTCTTCTCTTGTCTTCTTTTTGATTTCTTTCAGTCTTTCTTCTGAAATTGGTAGGTATTTCAGTATGTTCATTTCTTCGAACTGTCTAACCTCACCATAGTTACTGTCTTCTGTATCAGTGTTCAGATACGCACGACTTAACGTGTCTGCGATATACATGTGACGTCCTGGTTTGTATGTAACTTGTAGGTTATACTTCTGGAGTCGCATCATCATGCCTTGTAGCCTGTTTGGTGCTTTGTATAACGGCTTTTTCATTATTGTTTCCAAAGGCTTGTGGTCTGACTCAACTTTAACTGTTTGTCCATACAAATACTGGTCAAATCGCTCACAGCCATATACTATAGCAAGCATTTCCTTTTCAATTTGCGCATATCTTTGTTCTGTTTCTGTCAGCGCTCTTGAGGCGAATGCTATTGGTTGACCACTCTGTAGGATTGTTGCTCCTAGTCCGCTTTGGGACGCATCACACTGTAGCGTAACCTGTTCTGCCACATTGTAGTACCGTAGCACTGGTTCGCTTGTGATTAGCGACTTAATCTTTGATATCGCTTTATCATGTTGTTCTTCCCACACAAACACGACATCCTTCTCCTCCAGCTTTCTTAGACACTCAGTGGTTGTCGATAAGTTCGGAAGAAATTTGAGAGATAGTTTACCATTCCCAAGAATCTCTTCAAGGCTGGTAGGTCTGTGGGAGTTGGCATATTAACTATGGCTTCTATCTTCTTTGGGTCCGGTTTCAACCCGTTGCTTGTCAGTAGATGTCCAATATATGACACCTCCGTTAATCGTAGTTTGACTTTGTCTTTGTTCAGCTTTAATTGTCTCTCTCTAGCTCTCTCTAGTAATCTAGCCAGGTTCTGATCATGATCTTTTATGGCTGTGTCCATGTCAGATCCTCTTCCTATTACTAGTATATCATCAGCGATAACCTCTACTCCTTCTTGAGGCGAATGCTATTGGTTGACCACTCTGTAGGATTGTTGCTCCTAGTCCGCTTTGGGACGCATCACACTGTAGCGTAACCTGTTCTGCCACATTGTAGTACCGTAGCACTGGTTCGCTTGTGATTAGCGACTTAATCTTTGATATCGCTTTATCATGTTGTTCTTCCCACACAAACACGACATCCTTCTCCTCCAGCTTTCTTAGACACTCAGTGGTTGTCGATAAGTTCGGAAGAAATTTGGAGAGATAGTTTACCATTCCCAAGAATCTCTTCAAGGCTGGTAGGTCTGTGGGAGTTGGCATATTAACTATGGCTTCTATCTTCTTTGGGTCCGGTTTCAACCGTTGCTTGTCAGTAGATGTCCAATATATGACACCTCCGTTAATCGTAGTTTGACTTTGTCTTTGTTCAGCTTTAATTGTCTCTCTCTAGCTCTCTCTAGTAATCTAGCCAGGTTCTGATCATGATCTTTTATGGCTGTGTCCATGTCAGATCCTCTTCCTATTACTAGTATATCATCAGCGATAACCTCTACTCCTTCCAATCCTTCTAATGCTTCATGAATTCTTCTCTGAATTCTTCGGGAGCGGAGCAAAGTCCAAATGGAAGTCGATTCCAATAATACCTTCCAAATGGTGTATGAAATGTTGTCAGTTCAGCTGATTCTTGATCAAGTTCAACCTGCCAAAATCCATCCTTGGCATCAAGAACAGAAAATACTTTGGCATCTGTCAACCGTGTGGCAACATCTTCAATTGTTGGCAGTTGGTAGTGTGGTCGCTTGATTGCTTTATTGAGTGGTTTAGGATCTAGGCATATCCTAAGCTTGTCCTTTTTGTCCTAATTGTGCACTATAACCACACTTGACACCCATTGAGTGTGTTTCTTTATTGGACTTATTATTCCTTTTTGTTCCAACTCATCCAACTTGTCTTTTAGTGGTTTTCTTAATGCCGCTGGTACACGACGCGGTGGTTGCGCGACTGGTGGGACTGTTTTGTCAACTTGTATCTTGTACTGTCCCGGCAGATGTCCAAGTCCATCAAAGACATCTGTGTACTCCTCGAGTATCTGGTTTGCTGCTTCTACCAGTTGTATGTTCTCATACTTGATTTCTACCAATCCCATGTATTCGGCTGCTTTCTTGCCAATAATTGGTTTGTATGGCTCTTTGATGACTGTAACTGTCATCAAGTATTTCTTTCCATTGGCTGGATTTCTGACTTTTAGTTTCGTGTGTCCCAATGGTCTCATTTTGCTTTGGTTATACATTTTTAGTTCCTCATCTTTGTTACTTGGTTCAATCATGCTTTTTGATTCATTGTCCAAATCTTGGAAACTCATAACATTGCAACTTGCTCCAGTGTCTATTTGAAACTTTCTTCTTCTTCTTTCACTTCCAATTTCCATTGTAGCATACACTTGTTTTTCATCTTTCTTGCTTCTACAAGCACATATCTCATCATAATCATCTTCATACTCATCAGTTTCCTCCTCAACTTCTTCAAATTGTTTAACTCTTCCAGTTGACTTCTTTGTTCTACACTGATCGTAAAAATGATTCATTCCACCACATTTGTTACATCTTTTTCCCATGGCTGGGCATTTGTTTCCTTCTTTGTGTTGCGGTCTTCCACATCTAGTACAACCTTCTTCCGTTTTCTGGAATTGCGACTTGAACTTGCGGCGAGCATCGTAGGATTGCGGTTTGCGGCGAGTACTGGCATACTGTGTCTGTGACTTGCGGCGAGTATCAAATTTCTTCATTGCATGTATGGACTTGTCAGCACTATTTTCTTCAATTTTCTTCATTTGTTTTCTTGTTGCTTCATACACATTGATTTCCTCAATTGCTGTTTGTAATGTGAGGTCTGATTTCTTTAAAAGTCTTTCTCTGAGCTTCACTGTACGTAGGCCCAACACTACACGATCCCTTATTAGCGACTCTTCCAAATCCCCATAATCACAATGTTCTGCTAGAGTGCGTAGTTTGGTGACATATTGCTCAATACTTTCCCCTTCACTTTGTGTGCTGGTGTTGAACATATATCTTTGGTAAATTACATTTGTCTTTTCTTTACAAAAGTCCTCAAATTCTGTAGGACTATCTTAATTTTGTTTTCATCTCCCGCTTTTGTCCAGTTGAACTTATTATATTCTGTAAGTGCATCGTCTCCAATTATTGTTAATAATGTAGCGACCTGTTTATCATCTTGTTCTTCATTTACCCCAGTAGCTCTTGCAAAATTTGTCCATTTCTGTTTGAACTTTTTCCAGTTTGCAGGGGCGTTTTTGTATATCTCTAATGGTTCAGGCGGTGGGAGGGTAAGGTTAGTTGCCATTGCTAACTTAAGCTTACTTCACTAAGTACTGTTTATAGTCTCTTGTAACGGCTCCAATTCTCTTCTTTTTGAGCTCACTCACCCTTCACTTTCTTCTTTAATGCTTACTGCATTTACCACTTCTGTACATCATCTTACAAGTTCGTGTTATCTTGTAACTATAAACATTTATTAAATGTTCTGTGTGATACACATGTAACCATGCGGGCTGCCATCTTGGAAAAGCCCTCATTATTGGTGTTGCCGGTTCATTAGCATATTGATAATCTATCACTAAGTATGGATACTAGAAATCCCTAACCTTGCAACAATTGGCACACTCTTTCAAATTTCCCTTCTTTGGCAGTGGAATAAATACTGCCCTGCACCAGTCTCTCGGCCATTTCTTCTTTTTCCAGATGATACCACATAGACGCCACATTAGGTCTCTCCCTTCTTTCCCAGTTGCCTTCCACAACTCAGAAGCTACATTATCAATGCCAGGTGACTTAGCATTTTCATTTGTTCCATGGCAAGCTCAACTTCAGATCTCAATGGTGGAGGTTCTTCCTCACTCGTTTCACACTGTACATACACCTTGTCATCTTGTGCCTCAAACAGCTGGGAACTATACTGAACCCATCGCCTTTTGATGTCTACACTTTCGGTAAGAGTGTTACCTTTCTCATCATTTATAACATCCATCCTGGGGTCCACTTCTTGGTAAGTTCTTTGGCAATACCAAAAGCTATTTTTGAGTCACCCTTACATCTTTCCATTTCCACACACTTCCTTTCGATGTAGTTTCTTTTGTCCTCCTTAACACTTTTGGAGACCTCTTTGTTTAAGCGTGCCCATTCTTCCTTTCCTCCATCTGCCTTTGCTCTCTTCCTGTCATCAGCTAGGTTTAAGGTCTGCTGAGAGATCCACGGCTGTTTCCGTTTCATCTTTCTAGGGATGTACTTCTTTGCTGTGCTCTGGACTGCTTCTTTCATGTCTTCCCACAATTCATTTGGGGTCTGCTCCTCTTCATTAACTTTCAGTAACTCATCAAACCTGTTCTTCACATCTACTGAATATTGAGTGGGAATGTTGTCAACATCATACCTGGTAGGTGGTGCA
Source organism: Amphiura filiformis (assembly GCF_039555335.1). Taxonomy (NCBI): domain Eukaryota; kingdom Metazoa; phylum Echinodermata; class Ophiuroidea; order Amphilepidida; family Amphiuridae; genus Amphiura; species Amphiura filiformis. The sequence continues at coordinate 48,471,976 of NC_092636.1, read as the reverse complement.
TTGTCTCTCTTAGCTCTCAGTTTTAGTTTTACTTTGGCTACAAGTAGCTGATGGTCACTACCACAGTCAGCGCCTGGTCGTGTCCTGACATTTTGGAGTGATGTTCTCCACCTCTTCCTGACCATGATGTAATCGATCTGGTTTCTTGTTCTATCTCCTGGGCTCATCCAAGTCCACAGTCTCCGTGGATGCTGCTGAAATAACGTGTTCCCAATGACTAGGTTATTAGCTTCACAAAATTCCTCCAGTCTGTCTCCACGTTCATTTCTGATCCCAAGTCCATATTGGCCTATACACCCAGTTTTCTCCTTCATTTTGCCAATCTTAGCATTCCAATCCCCCAGTACGATGAGTAAGTCTCTTCTAGGTATACTATCCATAACTCCTTGTACCATCTCATAGAAGTCTGTCATCTCACTCTCTGATGCATCTGATGTTGGTGCATACACTTGTATGATAGATATATTTAAAGGATGTCCTTGCAGTCTTACAGTCATCACTCTTTCATTTATTGGATTATATCCCAAAACACACTTGGCTGTGGTTCTTTCTATTATGAAACCCACACCTCCACGTTTCCTTCCAGTATCTTTTCCAGAATAGATAAACATACTTCCATCATCTGTAGTGAACCTCCCTTGTCCAAGCCACCACAACTCTGTTACTCGTAGGATCTTAATATTGTTTGCAACCATCTCCTTCTCCACAACTTCAATCTTTCCTCCTGACATACTGCGTACATTCCATGTAGCAATATTTATTGGCTTCCTTAAAGGGGTGCTGTTCCTTTCCTTCCTGGGATCGTCAAGAACAGGACTTCCTGTAGCAGGCTTTAATCCTGATCTGTCATCACCAACAGGTGTACTCTGAGCAGCATCTCTCTCTTCCCCAGTAGCCATTGACGTATCTTCCGGCCTGCGGGTCGCACCTTCCGATACCATCGTTTTCTTTTGACTTTGTACCTTCATGCTTACATTCAAGGCCAAATACTACGGTGGGTGGCCAGGTCCTTCCGTACCAACAGTAGAGGGCCATTCCTGAGTTCTTACAGTACTAGCCTCCTCTTGACACAAACCATCTCCCTGGATGCCAGATGTGAGCTTTGTGTAATTGTGTTTTGTCGTTGACCATACGGTTGATTCCTCCGGCGCAACACATACATCAATGCTGTTGACCATTGACGACTATTTAAACCATAACTAGTATTCGCTATTTACCCATAGCTGAATTACTAACAGGCAAAACAAATTTGCATATTTTATAGGAAATGAAATGAAAATTCAAATATGGAGAGGAACAAAAACAGGACCCTATTTTTCCAGGTTTAACAATTTCTAGCCCTAATTTGCTATAGTTCCATTACATGTACATAATCACAATGTAAATCACATTATATTTCATAATTCTAAGGCTACACACCTTCTATCAAATTATGACACTAGCTCACACTTTATTCAATAGCATTCAGTTCTCAAAATTGCCATCAGCTGTTGCTTCCTATCACACACCCTGCTGTCGACTGAAAATATTTTATACCCACATCTTGCTATCTTCTGAAGATAGCTTTCTACCTGCACAGTGCTATCTACTGAAGATAGCTTATACCTATACAATATTATCTACTGAAGGTAGCTTTGTATAATGCACAATGCTATCTACTGAAGATAGCTTTATACCTGTGCAATGCTATCTCATGAAGATAGCTTTGTATATGCACAATGCTATCTACAGAAGATAGCTTTATACCTGTGCAATGCTATCTCATGAAGATAGCTTTGTATATGCACAATGCTATCTACAGAAGATAGTTTATACCTGTGCAATGCTATCTACTGAAGATAGCTCTATACCGGCACAATGCTATCAACTGTAGATAGCTTTATATCCGCACAATGCTATCAACTGAAGGTAGCCTTATACCGGCACAATGCTATTGACTGAAGATAGCTGTATTGCTCATCTACTAAAGATAGCTTTATACCTGCGTAATTCTTCGACTGAAGATGGCTTTATTAATTTGAAATCACCTAATTTAAAATGCATTTGAGGTACTGCTTTTGAACAAATCACTTAGCAACACAGTGTACATGCAGGTAACACAGGGTGTTTAAGTTGAAATCACCTTATTGATATAAGCATTTGAGGTACCGCTATTTCATAGACACTGCTCAACAACACAGTGCAGGGTGTTTCTAATTTGAAGGCAAGTATTACCTGCATGTGACTCTTTTTCAACAATTTCCAAACATCTAAATTAGCTAAAAATTTAGGACATGTTACAAAACTATATTTTCTAGAACCTATTTAGAATAGTTTAAATGTAGCTTGTACCGTTTTTTTTTTTTGTGGCATCGTTCAGAACGGAGCGGTCCGTTACCAATATAGCTCAATATTTTCGGTCAAATCTCCATTCAATTAACACGGGGAGTTGGCTAGCTATGAGCTAGCTATGCTTTGCCCTCACTCATATTCTACGAAAGTGCGACCCCTTCTGAACATCTAACCTAGCTGTAATTTTAGGTCATGTTAGAGAAATATATTTGCTAGAAGTTTGGAGAATAGTTAAAATATTGGCCGGTTATTTTTCACACAGTGATGTTAACTAGGCAATGCCCATATACCTATAACATACACTGTTTGTAGAGGTCACGCGTCAATGGTGAGAGCACTGTGTATTGTGTATAGGAAAACGGACAGTAACTGCAGTATGGCAGCCCGGCCTAGCAGTACACTCTTAGAAAGGGTTTTTGAAAATTAAAAGAACCCAAAGTGGTCCTTTCTGGCCTTTCCAGAATCGTTTTCAGGTGTAAAATGGGAGCGATTGACGAATAGGGTGCAACTCTACTAGTCTTATTACAAGACTGCCCTACCCCAACCCTAAACCCTAACCCTAAACTCCGTAAACGAGGACTGGACTCAAGTCTAGCAAGTTGCACCCTATTCGGTAAGTTGATTCTTTCTAGCCTTTCCGGAACCATTTCTGTTCTCTCTGTAGACCTAAGTTTCCACATACAAGACAGCTTAAAAACCATTTTAGGTTCTACTTAGAACCATTTTTTCTAAGAGTGTAAGGTTTTTGACTCTGGTGCCCGGGGGTGCCACTCATATACCATTGCATGTTGTCATCACTGACCAGACACTTTTATTTTTCACCCAAAACACTGACATGCCCAAGGGCTGAAAGGTAACCCTTACCACTGACCTGCTATGAAAAAAGGATACCCAAATCACTGACCACAGCCATGGTGCAAACAAAGGTACCCATATCACTGACCTTACATGTCCCAATGACCCTTTTCACTGACGAAGGTAGAAAGCAATATTTACCTAGTGTATTTCCAATCCCTTTACATACAATTTCTGTTATAATATGAAATAGCCTGGAATATCATCCTTAACACAAAATTGTGGTCATACACAACAAACAAGCTGCAATCATTTCATTGGTATCCAATTAGTACAAGTATATAAAGCACTTTTTTTCCCCGTTTAACTTCGGTTTTGCGCGGGTGACAAACAGCGATGGCAAATGTCACTTCACGATTTCCAAAAGGCATGGTTCCTGTCATATCTGGTTCAGCAGTGAAACGTATGTCGTAATCCATTCCGATTACACAGTATCTGTACCTTGTACAAAATTCGTAGTCTCTACGCCCGTCTCTACGCAGCCCGCTCGGCAGCATGCACAAACATCACCGAGTTTTAATCATGGTACAAGACCGGGCACAAGACTAATATATTACACTTACAGACCCGGAAGTAAGAAGTTGTTTACAATCAGGAACGAAAACAGCGGCTGACGTCAAATGCTGGACTTTGATTTTCATGAACCCAAAACGCCGACATATCTATTGTAAAAAGGTACCCTTTTTCCAGAAAACACCAAAATTGAGACCCTTTTCGCGTCCCGCGCGGGACGTGGCCTATGCTTAAAAAGATACCCTTTTACCGCGAAATTTTGGTCGGTGATGACTTCATTGACGGTTCAACTGGCACCCCCGGGCTCTGGTGCAAGAGCTCATATGACCAGGTTCAATTCCCAGTGGTGGAGGCAAAAATCAAATATTAACCACTCCCTCTCCATTTTTGTATTTGAATTGTGGGACAGATACAGTGGATGACAAAGACTTCGTAGCCAGTCCCGATCAGGGTAACGCCTGTCTGTCTGTAAACCTATCCAAAGATCACAATGGAAATAAGCTGCGTATAGAAGGCTTCCTTGGGTTATCCTGGGCCAAACATACGGGCAAAGAATTTAACCACTAATCATAAATTAATTAATCAATTAACCAATCAATCTATCTATCAATCAATAACTCAATCAATCAATCAATCAATCAATTACTAATATTATTATTGACTAAATCAATCAGTTTAAACAATTGATGTACAACATGCATACTTGTGTAGCAAGTTAAACGATTATGTAAAATCACAGATCCTGGAACTGTGGTAAAATAGACTTTCCCTTATGTCCACATAAACGTACATTATGAATTGCGTTAATTTTGTCATCGTTATTCTCTTTTAGGGAGCCAAATATAACTATAATGTGGGTGAATTTGTACGTTAAGTATACTTAAGTAAATGTTGTACAAATAGATAAACGACTGCGTTGCTATGTAAATTATTATTCTAAACTGGTTAAGTGAGACAACAAATTGCATAATATGTCTCTTCATAGCCTTATATAAATCAATTATGGACTAAGTATATTTTTATCATCATTATCGTTGTCGTCGATTGTGTTTATCTTACATTTGCATCAGAACCATTATAACCCTTAATTTTGCACCGTTGTAATTTTTCTTACGAATATTTGTGTCCGTCTTTAGGGTGTAGTACGTCTTGTGTCAACAAGTTACACATGGCAATAACTTTCCTGTCTCTGGATAGCCCTAGAAATAAATTCATTTCATAAATGGGACAAGCATGCACTTCCACGAAATATTGTCGTCATCTTCGTCGTAACCACCATGATTGCTAGCATTATGATGATCACCGTTGTTATAATATTCTTCATCGTTATCATCATCGTTATTATTATTATCGTCGTCGTTGTCAACATTAAATCATTATTAATATCATTATCATTATTATCATTATCATTATCATTATCATTATCATTATCATTATCATTATCATTATCATTATCATTATCATTATCATTATTATTATCATTATCATCAAGTTATTCTTATCATTATCAATCATCATCATCTTCATCATCATCGTCATCATCATCATCATCATCATCACCATCATCATCATCATCATCAGCATCATCATCATCTTCTTCTTCTTCTTTTATTTCATTTAAAAAAGAACAGCCAGGTTTTTTGTTTGTTTCAAAGTTGTATAAATTTTAATCTTTAGTCTATTTCCCAATTTTTTTTTTAATTCTATCAATCTGTTATTTTGAAATATATTGTAGCAAACCATTTAGTCATCAAAGTAAAGTAAAAGATACAACAATATAAGTCCGTGTTCTTTGTCGCAGACAAAACACCCTGCTAAAACAGTTTTATTTTACCCCATTTGAGACGTGCTTAAAAAAAGTAGACGAATTTTACGACGATGCTTTTCCGTGGCTAAAAGTGTAGGGCCCACGTAGTTCGTCGATTGAACCGTCGCGTCGTCGTTGTCGTCTCAAATATCGATCTCGTGTTCCTTTAACGACAAGAAATCAATTAAAAAGCAATTTGTAGAAAGCTGAAAGCAAAGAAATCAAAGCTTATTCCATATCATCACCAAACCTGGTGGATATAATCGAAAACAATTTTTGGACTGAAGGAATAAAATAGCAACGTTTGCACAGTATTTTTGTGGGACATGAGAGCATATCAGACACACTAATACACTGAATGTCCTTCTGATATCAAATATGCGCTATAATACCAATTTTTTTTGGCAAACTATTAAAAATTTATATTTTTGATATTTAACAATCCTCAAAGTAAATTATATAAATCTATGTACTCACAGTGTATGTCGCTGGGAGGAAAAGCCGTCCATCATATGAAAATATTGACCTTTCGTAACATTTCCCCCCCAAATCTGTTTACATTTAAAGTAGGCCTATATATCATTAGATTTATAAAGTTTACTTCAAGGACTGTTAAAGTTTAAAATATCAATTTTCAATAATTTGCCATAAAATTTGTTAATATATCGCAAATTTCAAGAAATCAAAATTATTTGATATCAGAAGGACATTCTTCGTATTCAGAATGCAATTTGATGTGTCTACGTCTGATGTGATTTCATGTCCCACAAAATACTGTCCAAACGCTCATACCCAGGACCGTACCCAGACCGCCCCCCCCCCCCATTTGGAAAGTATACAAAAGTCCCAAAATATCACAATTTGTGAGCGTAGCGAGCAAAAAAATCAGATTTTTTACGCCTTTTTGGTCAAAACAAGTTCAAATGTTTGGGAAAGTGAAAGTCCACTTCTCACAAAATCGCCCCCTTGGAAAAAAACACAACAATCCTGCGTATACGGGCCTGCTCATACCAGAGCCCTTAAACCCCTGCTTAAACTTAAAGCCTTAATCTTTTTTCAGAATATACCTTTATTTTTTTCAAAACCGATTTTTTTTTGGGGGGGGGCATATTTGTAATACTTACACATGTTCCAACTTAAATCTATGAGCAAACTGTAAAATTCACCCTATTTGTAGTAAAACGGGATGATTTTCTGTTGGTCCGACAGATTATTGTCCAAAAGTATTGGGAACTTTCATAATGATTGCATATTATCATTTTGGAAGAAAAAAGAAAAATCTAAAAATTTAAAAAGATTAAGGCTTTAACCTCTTTTCAGTCACTGTATGCAGTGCACAGGATGGATGTACTTCTTCTATTTTGACCATCCAAAGTAAATTGGATATGAACGGACAGACGACATAATTAGTCTTTACTGAACTGGAAAATTTGATTACCTTAATATTGTTTTTCTTATTTGAGTCGAGAGGAATATTGACTGCTGTCATGGTTGTCATGGTGATAACCACGCCTACTTTAGGATTATAGCACCCAAACCTGGTAAATTACTAATATAACCCGTCCTGGTTAATGAGTAGTCATGTCGATACTATCGATTGGGCAAGATTAATGATTAATATGAGTCATATTTGAAAACAGAGCATACATCATACAAACCTTTACACTATATCAGTTATAAACGAAAAAGTGCGGTAAAGCAGATGACATTATTCATATTGTAAGCGCAAGCAGCAACATTGAAGTTTTCATTAGTTTGTAATAAACATTGTCACTATTTGATTTACTGTGTTATTTATTACATGGACTAATTGATTTTGATCATTGACAAATATCAGATGATTTCATATTGTGAACTACATGATGAGTCAATTTGAATGAGAAATGGATTTAAAGCTATAGTTGCGATTCTGGATGTGTCCATAATAGCAAAATGTAGTAAATTTATTATCTCGATTGGCAACTTCAGCCCCTCTCTTGATCAAAATGCAAATTTTGGTGTCAGCTGAAAGTTCATACTTATTTCTGTCATAACTCCAGCAAAATTTTAGGTCTGAAAGATGAATAAAGCTATAGCCGCGATGCTGGGTTTAGCCATAGACTATGCCATAGTCGATTTTTGATAAATAAATATGTTATTAATCATGATGAACGCATTCAGTTGAACTCGAAATTATACTGATATTTAGTACATCAAAATAGGCCTACTAGTATAAAATGGTTATGAAAAAGTTTAGGCTATATAATTATATTTGTGACAGTAAAAGTAAAGTATAGGCCCTACGTAGGCTTATATTATTGAATGCAACATATCATAAATGGCATAATTATAATGACACTTCAATACTGAACAATTCTAATTTTAGAATCTGCCAGTTTATTATCCGAAAAACCGACTATGGACTTTCACTTTCAAGCAGAACTTTACCCCGGGACTCACACACTGTCAATCATACTTGTTTATCAATAACATCTAACCACAAGACTAAGCATGGTGGTACAATACGCGCTAGATGCATACGTTCATCCACGAGTACAAAAGCGCCGCATTCCCTAGATAGTTGTGTACCATGTATAGTTATAATGGTACCAGTACGCGTCGGGAGGATTTAAACAATAACGAGATCTGGGCGACCAATCACAAGCCAGATTCATTTTTAAAGATGCATTACATCATGACCAATTTTTAGTTAGGCCAGAAATTGGCCTAACTCTCAAGGCAAAGTCAGTAGTCCACTTGGGAAGCTAACAAACAGAGGGCGTACGGTGACTGAAAAGATCAGTTGTGAAAATCTATCAATTGTGCACACATTAATTAAATCAGAGTTTTAAGCTTTATAATGTAATAGCCAGAGTAGTGCACAATTGGCAAGTGGACTACGGAGAAGTCTAGGTTTAGCCATGGAAGAAAGAGATGAGAAGGAACCACAACGACTTCGATCGGCCAAGTTTTAATCCGCTTATCCATTGACGCATGAAAAGAAAAGCTATCAATGGTACTTACTTTCATGTATGATCCATTTACCGCGATCGATGCCCGGCGAAATCATTACTGGAAAAAAACTATAACAAACCCATCCAAGAACAAACAAACGCTACCCAGAAGTAAGATTATGGAATTTCACTGATGCTCTGAACATGTATAGTAGCTTTGTTTTGGGATCTACAGTCAAACTGTTTTCTTGATCGTGTTGGATAGAAGATGTCGTGTAACACATCGAAAAGGTCATCAAAATCGGCCGTTTATTTGCTGAGTTTCATCTTTAGCAAATAAGGTAAGATTTTGGTGACTTTTTCGATGAAAAATAGATGCAAAATGTTCTTAAATAATGCACAATGTTCCGGTTGAGTCCGGTACATGAAACCTGTTTAATTTAATAGTTTATATGTGTATAATCGTAACTAGCTAACTCGTTTCAGTGCCAAAGGCTGCCAACTCTGAGAAAAAAGTCATCAAAGTTCGGGAAAATTGGGCGAAATGGAAGAAAAAGATGTAGGCCATCAATGACCGATGATCACGGAAGGTCATTAGTTCAAATCATCCTTCAGACACGCTCCAGAAGACATGCAAATACATAGAGTACAATACCAATCACCTATTTAACGCGGGGTATTGATCAAAGTAAATCCTCATGAATAACAATGTCAATTAAATGTCGGTAAAGGGAGTGGACAAAGTGAATGTGTTCGTTGTGGTTCCTTCTTATCTCTTTCTTCCATGGTTTAGCCATAGTAAAATACAATAAGGATAAAACATGATAATTTGGTGCATGATTACCAAGTCACCACTCTGTGATACACATTTGTGCTTTTAAAAATCAAATTGCTGGATAAACTGAACTCAAAACTTGGAACAAGAATGTTTGGGTAATGCCCAGCAAACACAAAACGTTTTCGACATCATTTGCAAAAGGTTGTCAGAAAACGTTTAAATGTCGGGTATATTAAGAGTATAAAACGTTTTCATCACCTTAAAAAACATTTTTTGATAATCTAATGCTCAGCAAGCAAAAATGTTTTACAGAAAACGTTTAAATGTCGGGTTATATAAAGGGTATAAAACGTTTTAATAACATTCCAAAAACATTCTTGAAAACTTGATACAAAACATTCTAAACAGAATGTTATTTTGGAGTTAAAAAAAAAAATAGAAAAAAATATATATCCAAAATATATTCAATAAAGTTATAAAAAACGTTCATATAACCTTTATATAACCCGACATTTAAATGTTATGAAAAAGTTTTAAAAAAAAAAAACATTTTAAGAACATTTCTGTGTTTGCTGGGTTCAAACATTTTAACATAATGTTATTTAAGTATTGACACAATATTTGGCAAAAATGTTTGCAAAAATAGTTTACAATAACATTTTTGAAAACATTTAAAAATATTGTTGTAGTGTGTTTTCATATCATGACCTTTATATAACCCGACATTTTAATGTTATTAAAACGTTTTATCTAAACCAAAAGCCAAAATAAAACTTATTTAAAACGTTTTTAAAACGTTTTTGTGTTTGCTGGGATGGGCCTCATGTATACAGGGTGTCCCAAAAAAAAGAGGCCCCACATTGCGCCTTCTTTTTCTCCTATTTCTGAAAAGTTGATTAAATATATTTTGGTATGTAAAGAAGCCTTTAATCGTTAGCTTTAATAAACCAAAACAATTATTTCAATCGGCTCACAACTTTCGAAGATATACCCTTTTGAATAAAAGTACCCGTTTTTCACTCTGTCCACGGATAGCAAACAGAGTGGTTAAGATGGCTCATGCTGTGGAGTGGCCTGCACGATCACCAGACCTCACACCACTTTTTTTCCTTTGTGGCAAAATCCAAGATCTTCGCAAACGTATTAATGAATGCATTCGTAAGTATCCGGCGTACAAGGATGGTACGCAACGCAATTGATGCAATGAGGACCAGGGCTGAAACCTGTATTCGCCAAGGAGGCTACTAGGTAGAGAGCAGAGCAGCACAGTAAACTCAGTTCAGAAGAACCAAATACAAACCAAACAGCCTTTTAGGGCTACCTTTTATCCTAAAAAAAGAAATGATTTATGTTGTAAATAAAAAAAGAAATCAAGAAACAACAAAGTAAGAAAGTAAGAAACATAATAAAACAAAAAGGCATAAATAACCAAGAAAAAATAAGTAATTGCAAGTAAAGCAAAAGAAGTCCCGTTCGGCATCCATTTTACCCACAAATTAATGACACTATTAACAAAATCCATTGCCCATAAACCCACCGGTAAAGCCCATTCCATAAATAAAGTTATTTTATAAAGTTATCATTGAGGAATGTTTGATATTCATGCATGGTATGTGTACTCCTTTTCAATCTTTAAAGTAGCCAAACCTTCTCCGTGGACAGAGTGAAAAACTGGTACATTTCTTTAAAAGAGCATATCTTCAAAAGTTGTGAACCGATTGATTATAATTGTTTTGGTTTATTAAAACTAATGACTCAAGGTTTTTTAACATACCAAAATATGTTTGATTAAGTTTTCAGAAATAGGAGAAAAAGAGGGCGCAATGAGGGGCCTCTTTTTTTTTGGGACACCCTGTAGATACAAAAATTCGTTTGTTACAAATTGTATCATTCTTTATGCAAGCAAACATTGAACAAAGTCGACGAAAAAACATTTGTCTCATAGCAAATATTAGCGTGCATAATGTTGAAAATGTAAATGTATGACATTTTATGACCATACTCTGATAGATCAATATCTTGTAGTCTCCGCATGATACTATTAATCAATTGAAGGGATATCAATTTAACATCTTAATTGGGCTATTCCAGTTGAAATCCATACACCCCAACGGAATACACGACCTTAATCTCACGCACAGGGAGTGTAGATTTGAAATGGAGTCACCCATTCAGGTAACCCCATTTGAAATTCACACTCCCTGTGTGGGAGATTAAGGTCATGTCTTCCATAGGGGTGTATGGAATTCAACAGGAATAATCCATTGTTTCAGACATATGTCCCTTATTGATATTGTTCATTTAATTGCACAATTTGCATAAGGTCTTTCTTGTCACGCAATGTTAATCGATTTATAGACCCTTAATTGTAATACTCTGTATGCTCGTAAAATACATGTACACAAAAATGATACTTGATGAAAAATATTAACCTCGTATTTTCTGTTATTATGTTTTGCAGGTTTCTTTGTGTATGAGTGGAATCAAAGTGACTACAGAATTGCTTGCCCCATTTGTTTTTGTTTATTTTAATTTTATTGTAAAATCACATATTCCCCTAAAAAGTGTATCAGCCAAAAAAGTACAGATTTATTAAAATTGTCCATTAACTTATAGTTTTTAACATGTTTAAAGGTGGGCATAATGTATTTAAACATATCTGTGAAAAACCCCAGAAATATTCTATTAAAAAACGGCAAATGCTGGTAGATGGCCATTATAATTTCTGGTGTTTTTTTAAATATTTATTTATTTATTTATTTATTTATTTATTTATTTATTTATTTATTTATTTATTTATTTATTTATTTATTTATTTATTTATTTATTTATTTATTTATTTATTTATTTATTTATTTATTTATTTATTTATTTATTTATTTATTTATTGACTTATTTATTCATTCATTTTTTGTTTCTCAGTGTTAAACCTGAAAATTTGTTTGAAAATAACAAAAACGTTCTGTAAAAACCAGAAAAATATAAACAATTGTTACAGAACATCAGAAACCGTAAGAAAAAAAAAATGGTGGCAGCCCCAATTGACTGGAAGTCCATGTTTTTTTTCTAAACAAGGCCAGCATTACAGTCAGTGTTTATTGAGAAATATTCCAAAATTCACATGAAAGACTTGGTGCTTCCAATTAATGATGAGTACATATCGTTAGGCCTAAAGCATGCTTTCTATTCAATGATAAATCACCCGTATCTTACCTATACCTTTCTGTGCAGATGGTTTTTGTCATATTCCTTTCAGAAGGAGGAAATAGAACAGAATATCTCAACGTAAAATTGTGACATTAAAATATCATGTACATAAGAAAAGAAATTATTTTTGCGCGCGACTCATCTATTATTTAGCTTCATATTTGTGATGATAATCCATCAGTAGCCTGTCTTTATATCTGACATTCAATAAGACTATATTATTTCTGTAAGCAATGATTCTTGATGACATAAAGATTCAGGTTTCGTGTATCTATGGTTTTTACAACTACATTAACAGGTCTAAGCATTAGCATGTTTGTACTTGTACACATAAAGAATATTTGATATAGAACATGGGTATATAGAGTTTAATGGATATGGTCACTTTTTCCCAACCTTTTTTTCCCAACAATTTCTTGACCAAAAATCATATTTGACCAAAAAACACATTTAGATGCATGTTACTAAGATGTTTAACATTTCATTTCTTGCTCAGGTAAATTAAGCGTTGCAAGATATAGAATATTGAATTCAAATGCATGAGAAAAAGGTTCAGTACATCAAAGTGTGTGGGAAAGGCCGTAGGAGTATAAGATGTATTGATTAAATATTACTTCTTTAACTGACTTTAAATGGATTCTATTTTTAGAGTGTCGTTTTAGCTATGCCTTTAACCTGAGTTTATTTCAATGTGTGGTATACATGACAAATGCATTTCGTTATTCTATAATTCTTTTACTGCTTTCCATTTAAGATTCAGACAGTACCAATGAAAGTACGCTCCCCATCCATTCATAATTTGAAAATGCTTTTAGGGTTCTGTTACCCACCTTTGCACGGTGTTTTTTGTGGGACCTGGGAGTACATCAGACACACCAAATTGCATTCTGAATACGGGGAATGTCCTTCTGATATCAAATAATTTTGATGTTGTGAAATTCGCGATATAACATAAATGTTATGGCAAATTATTAAATATTTACATTTTTGACATTTTACCCCCCGTGAAATGTTTTGTTCGGCCAGTGAAAAATTGTCCAAATATGCCTACAATGTAGCTCATGTGTGTAAAAGTAAAATTTCCACCGATCTTTTATAAAATCACCATGAACAATAAATTAGGCTTAGGAATTTCCAGATTACATTATATGTTGTGAATGAAGTAATGGGCTTAATAGAATGGGACATTTTGGTGTGTATAAGAAAATGTACATTATTTTTAGGAGAGGTTACTTCAGTGATGTTGTGGGCTAGGTAATGTGCTTACAGTATATAGGCCTAATGGAAGGTATTTGCGAACCAGACATATCTTACGTAGTCAATGTATTACCATCCTGACCGTTATTACTACTATTGGTTCATTATACTTGTACATGTTATAACTAAATTAAATTTGAGGGAAATCGTACGTTATGATATTGATATTTATTCCATGACAGATTAGGATATGTAATATGTAGTGGAACATGGAGTTGTTTTGGAATACAAATCCAGAATACCTATATCACAATTTATGTATTGTAAGGTTAAGGCTAAGATTTATGGTGTGTATGTGGGTATACGTATAATACATGTGCATACAAACAAACAATTACTTACTGATCATTTTAACGATGATCGGACTTAATGGTAGCATCATTTATCCAGACCCAGCGTCTCCACACCAATTCAATTCTGATTGTGATGTGGTGCATTATTGACTATCTACGCGCGCGTGAATCTAATTCTATACTCCCTATAGTTGCGAAGATAATAGCAAATGTATAAGAATCCATCTCGAATCTACTTTCATTCGTGTATTTGCATTATAGAGGGTATTACCCGAAGTAGAAAATATACGTTAGAACCATTTGAACCGGTTTTTGTACTTGCAAATAACCAATTCAGAATCAGATGCCGTTTTTTACACCTGCAAAATAATAATAGGCGTTTTACAATAGCAAATATTTCAATATCACAAACATCAGTATTGTGATTAATATTGGCTAACATTGCTAATGTGATTGTTTTCAAGGTTACGTATGAAACACATTTACACATCTTCACAATCTTTCGAGATAATCCTCCCGAGATATATATCAAGTCAAATCAAATCTTGACTTGACTTCACTTGACTTATATGGGGAGTTTGCCATCAAAAAATAGTTTGATCAGTTTGGCCTCAAAAGAGTTGCAATTATACAATTCCTTACGATTAAATCAAATCATTATCTTTTGGATTTCGAAATGTTAGGTTTTGGCAATTTTCATTGTTTTATACTTTAAAAGTCTAGTTGTCATTTCTCATCTTATTTCGAAATTTTTCCTCCATTGTTTTATGCCTTTGGGTTGATGAAACATTCAACACTGTTATCATATCGCCTTCATGATTGATATAGTCTGTATAATCATATCAAGTACTTTAAAATTCATGAAAATATGTCGAGAAAGAAAATTCAATAAATAACAAATTTTGGAAAATGTTGAAAAATGTATGTAAGACTGTAAAAATGTCACTCAATGTTCATATTATGACATTGTCGTGGGTGATGCACCAGCTTCAAAACAAAATCGCTTCCCAATTTGAAAAGTACGGAAGCATATGCAAAATGTACAAAACTGAATGTTTGCGAATATTCGCAATTGCGAATTGGGAATATTCGCAAAAATACTTTTGCGAATATTTGCAATTTCTTTTTTAATTTGGCACTAATATGCTTCCGTAGAAAAGCGTTCAGGAATTTTTATTCTCTAAAATATAATCATGCTTGATAGTTTTAAAATAAAATTATAGTTATGTTGGAATATTTCGGCTCATGCAATGGTACATTAAGGTTTGACAGTATTTTAAAGTGTAGCGATTTGGTAGTTCACAGCATTTTGCGAATGGTAGTCAGCTTTCGCAAAAATCGCATTGCTCATTTCATAGCGAGTGTGTAGAAGAATTCAAATATCACATATATACTTTTGTAGGTCCTGTGGTTCTTGAGTTATGTTGTAGGAGGGCTGAAACACCTGCAGCACTTACATAAACGTACATAACTCATTAACAACGATAAATGAAGCAAGGTTTGATCGTAATGGTTTGAAGAATGAACTTATGCAAAACACGAAAGTGTAATTTTTCAATAATATATTGATTTACATAATGAAAATCGATATTTTTGGCTGAAGACAGTCCAAACCAATTACCATTAATCAGAAACAATACAATACAATACAATACAATGCACAATACAATTAGAGCCAAATTTTGCTTGTATAATTGCAAAAACTAACTCTTCATATCATAATGCCCTGTTCAGCTGTGAATTATGTGTGGAGAAGAATTTCAAGCTGGCTAAATATTTTTTCCACGATAGTAAACAAACATGTCTGCGGGGCTCGAACACGCATCATCAAACGCATGAGCACCGGAGTCTGGTCGAGCGCCTTACCGCGAGCTAACTTGACTGCCGACTGATGTCGATAACCTCAAGAAAGAGATCAGCCATGAACATTTATCTCATTTTATCCGCCACGCAAAATTCAAGGGCATCGGTTTGTAAACATCGTATTTTAGTGCACCAAACAAGTAATATATCGCAACATAACTGCGCCTCTGTGTATCAGCTTAGCCGTATGGGAAGATCTGCCCGACCAACTCAAAATACAATATGCGTGACCTGTATAGTAAATCCCCCTCCCTGGTCAGAGTTACTCTAGAAGCAGAGTCTAAAAAAGACTCCATTTTGAGAGTCATCTGACTCCCTTGAAGAGTCGTAATCTATTGACTCCGCTAAAGAGCCACCGTTGATGACTCTACACAGTAGTAATTTGACTCTCAATATAGAGTCATTTTAGACATAGAGTCGCAGAGTGGCTGGACTCTGCTTGTATCAACATACCATTTTGCCCAGTGTCTATTATTGTAGGTGTTCAAGTGAATTTCATTAGCAAGACACATGTCGGGATTGGTATTGTTGAGGCCACTGACAAAATATGATATGTTGATCGTATTCCATCCCGAATAATTTATATGATATCCTTAGGGTAAATGCCAGCTTAGTGCTAAAAATAAAAAAAGCCATCATGTAGGACACAATTTAAAAGTTAATGTAAGGTGTTAACTAGAAGGTGTCAATTTATAAATAAATAAATAAAATC
This sequence comes from Amphiura filiformis, assembly GCF_039555335.1. Lineage (NCBI taxonomy): Eukaryota > Metazoa > Echinodermata > Ophiuroidea > Amphilepidida > Amphiuridae > Amphiura > Amphiura filiformis. Next base: position 48,455,427 of record NC_092636.1, on the reverse strand, counting down.
AAGACTGTGACATGATAGTCTAGACACGATCTTTCATTTTCATTCCCCATTTTTACAGGCATTCGCCAATTCAGTTGTGTTATTCAGATACCAGTTTCATGAGATTTCTATCATCAACATAGCGGATGTCAATCTACCTGAATTCCACTGCCGTCGAAGTTATGTAACAATCGGATTAAACTACCATAGCAATAGATGAATACAAGTTTTGAATAGATCGCCTTGCACTACGAGCACCTGTGTATGTCTGCAATTCAAAAATTTCAGAATTGTAAATTTTCATGACCATATTTGGAATTGCCATTAAGAGTGAATTAAAACGAATACAAACAAGCCTAATATTGGTTTAGTGGTTCTCAAGATAGCTCTTGGTATTTTGAGAACATTATCTTAAAACTGGAAAGCTTGAACGGCGTGTTTACTTCGGAGAGCAGACATTGCAAATGATACGTCATTATCTTTTCATTCGGTGGTTTTAGCCAAGTCATTATAGCGTTTTTATCAAAACGAAATTGTATAGAGGCCAGGCAATGTTTGGTAAACGGTTTGATTTTGTAATAGATTGAGAGTGATAGGTCTTGATTGCCTTGTATTGATGTACAGACGATGGACGCCTAAATTGTGTTGTATGATTGACAAAATGCTTAGCTAAATATAGTTGCCACTTTTTCTCCATGCGTAAAGTAGTGACGTCTCAAAATAGCAAGTTAAATGTATTTCTTTAGTTCGTTTATCTGGTGTCAATACCCGATAGGATAGATAGTACAAATCATATCCATATTCCGTGCTGCACGTGAATGCATGTAAGAAATTAATAGTGGCTAAGATGCAAGCTAAACAAATTGACCATAAATACTTATAAGTATTGTAACATCCTCAAGTCCGGTTTTCTTTTTTAAAAATAAGCTCACACTCATTTAACGGTTCAATTGTACACGAGGTAATAGATATCACGATTCTTCTCATGAAATAGTTCCTATTAGGCTAGTCACAGGGCAAAAGGGTGACCAATTTGGTTGTAGTAATATATATATATCTAAGTTACAAGAGCTTTAACAAATCGTCTAACGCAAGGAGGGTGAGGCTTTTTATTCAGAGAATATCCAGAAGGCTTCAGTATTCAACTGGTTCTTATGGATTGTGTTACGAGCCTTAAGGACTCAAGACCAAAATCACCTTTTACCCAAATTAACTTGCACAACAAGTCTTTAATTGAAAGTAAAATTGATTGGTACATAACAACAACTGCACATACAATAATTATAATCACAAAATCACAATTGTAACTAATCAGTACTTAACCAGCAGTCTTCTTCTTGGTGAACATAGAGTTCTTGCAATGTTCAGGACGGCTGAAAATCAGCGAAGTCCATTGTACACTTGCATTTATCCTTGCGTATAAAATCCTCGCACAGAAATGGTACTGCTTTCTCCAAACACTTACCTCCTTGCGCAGTTCGCCAAACACTAAACTCCTTGCGCAGTTCTCCAAACACTTAACTCCAAAAAATGGTGTTTCCTTTACCAATCACTCTCTTTCTCCAGGACACAGGCTTCTTTCTGCACTGCTCCATTTTATTGACAGATGTGCTGTTTTAAAAACAGACTCCAGTAAGTCGACAGAAGAACTTTAATCCTTTGATGAGAGGAGGAGCACATTCGTGTACTCAAAATCGCCTTCGTTGCTGTATTAAAATAGCATATTATTGGCTATGTAAGCTGGTTCAAATGTACCTCTTTTTGAAGCACAACGATTACCAACACATAGAAAGTTTTGAAACTCTCATGATATTCTGCAAAGAGCAAACTAAAGCTTCCTCCTTTTTATACTCCTAAAAAACCCATGATCTATTAATAGGCCATTTTGTCACATTCACTCCCTGGGGGATTTCTAAAATGATGTCATAATATCCATTTTACAATCTAAGGGATTTTCCCAATACAGAGAATGTTCAGAAATAGAGGGGATTTTCCAAGATTATTAATAACTCTGAATGAGTTTGTTTACTGTAACCAAAGGAGTTTCAAACAATCAAATTAAATTTCTCAGGGCACATCACAATCGGACAAGGCTTTCATGAAATGGTGACAGGAGAAAGTTGCACGGAAGTGGTGATCATCAGAAGAAACCTACAAGAAATAAAGACAGAAGTTGTTCAAAGATAGCGAGACTGACAACGACTCTAAATCTTCACCTGCAATAATACTACTGGAATAATTATTTTGAACTTTATTCACGTCAATGACACTAAAAACCATGTAATGTTCGTGACGTAAATAAAAGAAAATATTAGTGCAGTAGTCACGTGTTATATCATTGCAGTTGAAGATATTTAGTCTTTTCAGTATCTTGATATTTGGAAGACTCCGTCTTCTTCCCCTGTCTAGTATACCTTTCAACCATCGCCATTTCTTGGACACCATACCCCCAACCAAATACTTCTGGATATTCTCTAGACCACAAGCTTCAACCTCTTTGCGTTAGACGATTTCTTATAAATAAATAAAAATAAAAATTGTTACCAAATATTCAAGAAAATGATGATCATTTGTGTTTCACTGCCTGAAATAAATTATTACTCATATAATGGCGTTGCTTGCAAGCTCCACCTAATTAGGGAAAAAAGGTCGTATGTTTAATGTTTCACCCTTTTAAAAAATTAAGTGTTAATTAGGTATCTGAAGTATTCACATATGACATAACCTTGAGCCAAAACTCGGCGATGCATTAAAAGCCATAACCTTCGTGGCACATACAGGGTGTTTCAGTAAAACATAGCGAACTTTGCAAAACGAAATATCGATCAAATTGGAGGGTAATGCTTTGAGTAGTCTTGTATATAATTATCTTTGTGATGTGTGATTTCAAATTTGATCTCGAATTTGATTATGGAAATAAAGATACAATTCAATATTGTTTTTACAGCTTATGGGAAAGACCGTTTTTAAACCTCAAGTTGCTGGGAAAGCAGTTTTTTAGAAAAGTAGTTATCATTGGCAAAATTTTGGTGATTTTTTGGTATTTGGTGATTAGATGTGCAGTTTGGACTGTAACTTTCATCAACCGTGTAATGGTAGCATCAGGGAAAAGTAGACTACCCGATGGATTGAGTCGCCAAAAATAGTGTCTGGGTACGTTCGGTGGCAAAATGGATTATTTATGCCGGGGCTCATCTGATTTGATGCTCAACAGCAGGTAATAGATGAGAACCCCATTCATAACTATCATAAGAGTGGGTAGTTAAAAGGGCACTTAACTCCAAAATATCCTACGTAATAGAAAAGCACGGAAGATGCATAAAGGGTCTATACCTAAAAGCCCTACTAACCAAATATATATATCGATTTCAATGACATGCAACCAATCACTGTACAATTAACGTAGACGCAATCATTTATGCGGGAAGTATAAAACGTTGCCGCCACTTTTCTGAGATATTGATACAGTACCAAAGATACAGCTTTTCCGAAAGCAGCCTTGAACCCTGAACCCTGGGTTGTTACAATGAATTCAAAGTAATTATATCATGAAAAGACCCACCGAGAGGAAAACGATACTTATTCAGAGCCAATCTGCATTCTGTTTCTTGCAAAAGCCGACGATCAGACAGAAATTCTAAAAGGAGCATGACCAGATATCAGCATTAATTCTACGGTAAGCTTAAAACGCATTGAAAACACCAAAATGCAGTCACAAAATTTAGTGTTTTCTTGAAATATCACCAAAATATCAAATTTTGGAAAAAAACTCCCCAAAATTTAAAACAAACATGAATCTTCCAAAATAAATGCATATTCGCACTCGGTGGCCCCGTTATTACCTGGCGCTGTGATTTGGGATTCCTCGTCGCTTCCCCTCTCCAGTTACCTGTACGTTTGCCCCTACCCCAACCCTTAAGACCGCCCTTATATCTTACGTGTAGCCAACACGTTTTGTATTTGCCACCACTCTACACTGTAAAATCATAGGAAAACGCTTGCGTTTCAAGCAGTGACCTTGACGAGAATTTCTCGAAATGTTACCAAACCTTCCGCCAGTTTTCACCGACAATAGCATACTAGTAGTGTTATTGTTCAATAATGTTTTAACAGCGTTATAAAATATTAGCAGCGCAATGGTTTATAAATTCTGTACAACCACGAATTGCCTGGTACACTCTTAAAACGATCTCTCATTTTTTAAACTTGTCAAATTTGACAAGGGAATCTTTTTATGACATGTCGAGGTCATTTACCGAGGTCATTCACCCAACTCAATTGAATCCAACATATATGGAAAAAAACTTTTTTGCAGTCGGTCTCGCTTGGGTACACGGATATATTATCAAGTTTGAGAAGTTTATCTTCCCATAACAAACAGAAAAGGTTCCGGGTGACCACCCGATGACCATTTGGTGATCATCAGAAACCTTTCGGGTACTTTCTCCAGAGTTATCCGAAAGTGCCTGTATTTCTGCATTCCCCAACAGGTCAACAGGAAGTCTCCAAAGAGGTCACCAGGTATATCGTCACCAAAAGTTATCCGCTGGGTCCCCGAAAAGTTATCGGGTAGTTATCCGCTAGTTTCCCAAAAAAGTCATCGGCTAGTTACCCGCTAGTTTCCCAAAAAAAGTCATCGGGTAGTCATCCGGTACCTATTGCCTGAAAGGTATCCGCTATGGTTTACCAAAAAAGTTATCGGGTAGTCACCCACTATCTATCTAATTTGCATGTGAAATTTGCCGGTGTCTACCCGGTGACTATCGGGAAGTTATCCGCTAAGGTCTCATTTTTCGATATGTGTTCTTCAGAGGGGATATAACAAAATCTAGTCAAAAGGAAATGGACAATCTTGATAATGAGTTGGAGATAGTTACGGAAACTGTTCATTTTGATAAGATTGTCGGTTCAAAGTGATATTATAACTAATCAATATGAACAGCATATCTCATCGCATTACGGAATCAAAAATAAATGAGTAGGGATTCTATTTAAAAACAAATAGAACGTAACTCCTCATTTTAAACACGGGCCGTGTCGAGAATGTACCGAACATAATCTTGGTCCTAGTGCTCCTTCGTTATTACTAGTATAAGAACGGTCTTAAACGATATGCTTAAAACTCGGCCAATACGGTATATTTACCATAAACACGCTTATTGAACAGTTGAATAGCTCAATGTCAATACCCTAGTGTAGCGTGATGTATGTTTCTAATTGTGGTGTGATAACACGTTAATGTCTTTGTGATGTTAATGCAACAGTGTATCTTTCATGACTATCAAATCTGGTGTGTTTTAATGTTTATTGGGAAATGTAATTTGATACGATTTTATCGTAAACATAATATTGGGGAGAAGAACAAAATATGACATAAGTTAGTTAAACATTTTGATTATTCGTAGAAATTCGTACACGGTGTACACCTATGGTACCGGAAATACATAGGTTCTTTCTTGATACATTTGGCATTTTGTTCTGTTGCCTCACGATTAAATTGTTGTAAATCAAGAGCTGCCCTGTGTAAAATAGTGGTTGTTCCTTGGTGGTAAGAAATATATAGTGCATTAAACAGTGTAATTCGGTTATATTTATAAATGCGCTTTTATAAATACGCACGTGACTACCTCCGCGCTGCCATAATAGCTTGTAGACCGTAAGTCTCGAAGTGACCTTCTACATAGCGAATGGTCTTCCTATACATTTGAATGCAAAGGCGGAACATCATCAGACTGCTGTGCAGCAAAATTGTCTATTTTGTACAACTTTGTGGTTATACTGTAAACGTTTCCGTCGTTTAATATTTTTCCGTCGTCATGGTCGGCAAATAATTATCACTTTTTGATAACATATTACAAATTCGGAATTGCAAAATGTGTAATAATTTTGCAATTCAATTAATACTTAAATTTGATGATATTTATCTACAGAGTTCCTATAATTAGTGGTCAATGCATGAGGATTTGGTCACTCTTGCTGGTCTTGGTATGTCGTACCCATGGGTCACGTGCGTATTTATAAAAGCGCATTTATAAATAATACCGAAGTACACAGTTTTAAGGGGACACTTCGTGACCCACAGCCTCATCCCCAACTTACTCCATAATTTTGTGCAAAACCTTTCTTGAGAGAAACGTGTATGTTCTATCTGTCGACAGGTAGGAATTGCAAAACAGACCTCTCGAAAACTCGCAAATTCATTGTCCGAAGCAACTGAAATGTTGAAAATAGCATTTTTTTAACTTTAAAAAGATGATGCTATAAATTTACAAGTTTCGTACATGAAATGTATAACGTTAAATATCTGTTAAACCATTAAATCAAATATTCAAATTAATTATTAGCAAGAGTATTCATCCATAGAAAGATATTTGTATATGGACTATTTATCAGTATTAAATGATAGCATGACTCAATATGATTGTACATGTAATAAATATGACTATAAGGTAAAGTTACGCAAGTAACATCTGCTCCTCCAATATTAGATTTTGCATCGTTCCTTGCATTTTTAAACATAATTTCTTTTAATTTTTACCTTTTCATTGTCTCCCTACAAGTGCACAAAATAATGGAGTCATCCACATTGCTGCTATTATTTACCATAGATTTAGCTTGCACATATAATTTTGTCAATAAGCAAGCTGTTTCGAGCCCTCGGGTTATGGTGCTGTAGAGAGATAGAAAGCAGAGGGATTGAGTTTACGTACGTGTGTTACAACAGTGCCATCCGTGACACACACGCCAAACATCGACAGTCAGCGTCCAACCTTACTTGGAGTAGGACCTATTTGACTATACAGCGCGGCAGCAGCCAACTTGATCGACAGACACACATTATTGTATTGCCCGTTTTACCTACTACCTATATACTAGACGGTACAAACCATCTGAAAATTACTAGCGGTGCTTTTATCATATAAAATATCTTCCGCAGCTAGCACAATTTATTCGCGGGTTATTTTGTCCCCGCTTCTTTCATCGTCTGCTGTTAAAACCCTATAGGAGTGTGTTAAAACATCCAGTGGAGCGTGAGTGTATGGTGTTGGAAATATTTGCACATAGATTGAACCGATCAGCAAATTTATCAGCTTGACGACTTTTCCTTTTCACAAATGGAACGATCACAATGGATTATGAATTATGATTTAATTAATAACCCAAGGGACTTATCTTCGGAATACACTACCAGAAAATATCCTCTATAAAAGCTACATTTGTAACACATAATTTTCAATTTTCTATCACCTTTTTAGGAAACTTTAAAACAACACGTGCGTGCTCGGTTTTTTTCATCTCACTTCCGTTCTCTCTGCAGCTGGGATATTGTCTTTAAGAAGAGCGGAAAAAAGGATTTACTTCTAAGTAGACTTAAGTGAATATCACTTGGGGCACATAAGGTATCGAGTGTGGAAAGTCTAAGAAAACTACACGGTCCAGAGAAAGCTCTGTTGATGATACAAACATCCTCTAATGCGGTATAAAATCCCTGGGATTTCTCTACTACTGGATATATATACTTCAATGTGTGCTTCAAATATTGAAACAAACATAGTGTGTTTTCTCTTCTGATCATCCAACTGATCACTCATCTGGATATATGATACATCATCGCCTGGCTCATATCAAGATTGGGAAAATATCATCAAGCTGAGCATACACAATAGATATTGGAATCATCTATATACAAATATCTATAAATTGTTAAGTTATCAATTTGGATACATTACTTGTTCTGCAATCAAGGAGTGATTGTATACATTAACTGGTAATATTTTCTACCTCCGTTTTTTGTATACATTTTGGGATATTTTGTGTGTCGTCCTTCACCTTGGTCAGACATCAAGATGCAGTTTAGAACTCTTAGCTCTCTTCAGTTAGTGCCTGCAGGAATGACTACATATCTTCCCATACTTCTTACCATATTATTACAACTACTTCACTCCTGTTCTGGTAAGTTTTTAAAATCGTCAAAATATATATCGAATATGAATCGTTCGATTGATTGATTGGAGCGAGTATGTTTTTGGGGAAATCCTGATATATATACACACCCCTACATGTACTTCGAAACATGTACTTCCTGGAAATATGTCCAAAGAATCGCCTTATGTATATTCACAAGTTAATCAATTATAAGTACGTGTATAATACGATACACTATTATATACTTTGTAATGTATTACATTATAGTATACTTTTGCATACATTTGCACACTTTTGAATATTAAACCAATGTGTTTTAATTGATTTGGTAGTCATTGTTCAGAACTTCAAGAAAGGTATATGTCTAAGTATAACCACAATGAAAGTGTTACACAGTCAATGAAAAAATATTTAATTATGTATAATGCTGAACTCCGTTTGAACCTACTAGCATCAGCATAAATTATACATTCTCTGGAAATTTAGTTGCTAGGTATATCAACTTTGCTACTCAATACATCAAATTTACCTTATACGAATTACAAATCAAGAGAAAATCTGTCAGATTCAAAACAAACCAAAATATTTTACTTCTAATAGAAACATAATAATTAATATGTTGCTGTAAAAAACAGTATTTTACTAGTAGGAGAAAGAAATCCTGATATAAATACACAAAGGCGTACATGTACTTCAAACGCGTTAATATAATTCAAATACATAAATATCCTGGAAATATGTCCAAAGAATCGCCTTAATATGTATTCACAAGTTAATCAATTACAAGTACGTGTATAATACGATACACTATACTTTGTAATGTATTACATTATAGTATACTTTTGCATACATTTGCACACTTTTGCATATTAAACCAATGTGCGTTAATTAATTTGGTAGTCATTGTTCAGAACTTCAAGAAAGGTATATGTCTAAGTAAAACCACAATGAAAGTGTTACACAGTAAATGAAAAAAAATTTAATTATGTATAATGCTGAACTCCGTTTGAACCTACTAGCATCAGCATAAATTATACATTCTCTGGAAATTTAGTTGCTAGGTATATCAACTTTGCTACTCAATACATCAAATTTACCTTATACGAATCACAAATCAAGAGAAAATCTGTCAGATTCAAAACAAACCAAAATATTTTACTTCTAATAGAAACATAATAATTAATATGTTGTGTAAAAAACAGTATTTTACTAGTAGGAGAAAGAAATCCTGATATATATACACAAAGGCGTACATGTACTTCAAACGCGTTAATATAATTCAAATACATAAATATCCTGGAAATATGTCCAAAGAATCGCCTTATGTATTCACAAGTTAATCAATTACAAGTACGTGTATAATACGATACACTATACTTTGTAATGTAGTACATTATACTATACTTTTGCATACATTTGCACACTTTTGAATATTAAACCAATGTGTATTAATTGATTTGGTAGTCATTGTTCAGAACTTCAAGAAAGGTATATGTCTAAAGTCTAACCATAACGAAAGTGTTACACTGACAATGAAATAATTTTGACACGACTTATGTAGATGTTGAACCCCGGTTTGAACCTACACCATCAGCATAAATTATACGTTGTCTTGAAATTGAGTTGCTAGGTATATCAACTTTGCTACCCAATACATCAAATTTACTACGTAATATTCTATTTTCCTTCCTGCCCGGCCTCAAGTTCCTGCCATTTCAATGTTGCTACTACACTACAAATTGAGGCGCCTGTGTTTAGTACACCAGCAAAGGCAAACAGTTGCCTCTCCAGGCAACCGTAAGTTGAAACACATCGGACAAGGTATGCTCTATGCCCGTATCGATATTGAATATTTAGTTTCCGTTTTACCCCGCGTTGACGGTAGCCTCTCCATCCAGTGCCCTCTAGAAACTGTGTCTTTCAAAATTATACTCGGCCAATTTTTTTTCGGTCGAAAATCCTTAAACAACCTTAGCTAGGACAGACGCCCTGTTGGTACACACACACAGGGCATCAGATATGGTATGTAAGGAAAGACACTCTACAAATTTAATATGTTTATTTGGACTACTTGGATTACCATATTTCGGAAATGTAGGTTTGGTTGAGATAGAATTGGTTGGTGGTATATAGCTTTTACGTTATAAAATTGCATTGATTTAAACATTATCATGGATCTATATTCAAACGCACGAGTTGCCAGTAGTGCAGCGGAATAATAATCTATGGTTGTAGCGAAGGCTGGTACATTAGTTAGCCTAGTAGCACCATTTGATACTTGTTGTAACAAATATGCATATCCAAGGCACATCCCTACAGATGATGAAGTATAATGTATCAGTTTTGATTAACCACGAGGATATTAAAATATTCTTCCCCCTTATAACACAAACTGTTTGTAGCAATCTGATTTAATGACACTTAATAAATGTAACTTTAAATTTAGCACACAGTTGTACAGTTTTGGAGCGATTCGAACACAGAGAAAACGTGCATCTTATTTTTAACATGCGAAACATAAATTCATAACACATAAACAGTGCTACAAAATTACATTGCAGTAATTAAATGTGCCTGTCAAATTGTGTTAGTGCATGCGATTGTCAAACTATTGTTTATTAAAAAGTCTTTTTTTTTCTATTGCCATGATTACATTATTATTAATAACATTTTCTAGTCTACAATTCGATATATGTTTGTTACACTACTTTCGTTTCAATTTCAACAAAAGAAACTATATTACAAATAAATAATATAAAAGAACACTCACGTTTTTTATCCATGAATTTCTGAGAACCATTTCCCGCCTTGCAGACGCTTTTACAACACGTGGTGTATTCAAATGTTCAATTTATACTCCAGTCGCTAGAGTCATTGTTTTGTTCACAATTTCCAAATTGTCAGTATCTTTCATCCAAAAGTAGCAAAAACGGTGCAGAACATTTATGATTGTTCATCAATAGCGACCGACTGAAGTATAAATTTAGTGAAATTGTATGCAAATTAATAGTTTATGTCTAAAATGTATGGAATGTGGCACACCTGTGTGGCAGATGGTGATGCAACGTCAGACAATGTGAGTGAATATCGCACGTGTAGGCACCGAATGCTTTGTAAATTAATATTGATATCATATCGACTCGTTTTTATTCAGTGTTTTAACGCTTTGCAGTAAAATGCGTACGAAAGGTTTACATTAATAAAGAATTGGTGTCTACTATTCGCAATTTTCATTATATTCATTATCCAAAAAATACTGACGAAGGAGAAATGCACCATCAACAATAATTGAATTAAATAAAAACAAGTTTCAGTTGTACCTGACATAAATCGTTTTAATTTATGTGGATTGTTATTTTTGAAACACTCTGTTAACGTTAGGATGTAATAAAGAACTTGAATTACAATATTCTCTTTAAAGTGTGTTTGAAATATTCACACTAGATAATATTATAGTATTATGAAGATCATTTAATTTAGTTTTTAGTGAATTACTATTTCCATTTTGTTCCGCAAAACAGACCTTTAACCTTCGTTTCCTGGCCTGGCCAGGATATTATACCGTAAAATTCCGTCTACAAGCACATATGCCTCTAAACGAGGTTTTTTTAACACAAGAGACTAGAGGCAGACACTCTCAACAAAAACGTTATTTGGAGTTTGAACAACTATATTACTGATAAAAGCGGCTGTACAAACATGTATATTTGTAAGACCAATCTATTGCAATGTTTTTGAGAAGGGTATTGGCCTTTCATATCTTTCGTTAAAAAAAACCTCGTTTAGAGGCATATATGCTTCTAGACGGAATTCTACGGTATGTATTGTTCAATTATATAGTCTACGATTTGCAATAATAATAATTATTTTATCAACCAATAAATGAAAGTGTTAAGAGTAATGCCAATTCCAACACTCATGCAAATAATAATTATTACTCTTTCAGCATCAATTATACATTCATATGTAAATTGCCATTGAGCAATTGAAAATGCTGATACACTTTCCCTTAATGAGAATAGTCATGCCTTAATAATTAACTCAAGGGTCATTAAACTGCGACAACGTAAATCCATTGTTCGAGACATTGAGCAAATGAATTGTTCCACTTCTATCATTAATGCAACTAATGTTGATATTATGCTGCTACCGCTGGTTTTTTGCAATCTGTTACTTTAGCGTCCAATGAGTTGTTTGTTGATGTTTGTGCGCTATACAAGGGCTGTTTTTGGTATATCAATAGACTTATTTTGCTCAAAAATTACAATTGTTAATCTGTTTACCTGTCTTTTTTTCCTATTTTTTTTTTTTTTCATACATTGCCTGCTTTAATTAAGTGGAGCTTACTAATATAAAATCACATCTTTTCAAGGTCATTGCGAGCCAAACAGATAATTCAATACAATCATTAGGTACCTTAGAAGACAAGCTACTGATATGATATTTAAGAACATTGTTAATAGGATATTGACATTAAGATTTTGTCATCCAAACTCACACTTAACACTATAGGGTTTGACAGACTGTGAAATTAAACTCTATATTGAAACGTTTTTTACGACATGCCTTAAATATTTGAAGAAATATGAAAAACAAAACAAATCTTAATAATTACTGAAGAATGAATTCTGAAGATGGGTGTGAAAATGCATTAACGACGCTTGATTCTGTAATGTTTTGGGATTTTGAAAATTTGATGAACATTTTGAGGTTGTTGTCAGTGATACGGTTAGAATGTACTAAAGTAGGGATAATACGCGTTTCCAATTTGGTTCAATTTGGTTCAATGTCCTGAAACATCTTTTAGCCTAGAAATATTTGCTTTATAACTGTACCGATACCTTATTTAAATCAAAGGGTCTGTGTTATTTTCCTTCTTAACTCTCTGAGCACTACTGCCTTTCTAACAACAACTATGATTGGTTGATGACGTGAGATATTCAGTTGAATAACCAATAAGAATACTGTTATGAAAATATTTCACCCCATTCATTTTAAATGATGGCATTATTCTCACAAGATCACTGATTGGTTCAATAAATGAAACAACATCCATTCTGACCAATCGGCAGGTAGTTCTCATGGGGTTATAAGGTATTTCGACGTTAAGGAGGGTGTTTATCAATATCAATGCAGGTGTAATAAAAAGCTTCTGAATTGCATAAGACCTTTGGGCAAAGTCCATATATCGGGTAATTCCAGCAGATATGCGGTAATGCGTTATCAAGAGACTATTAATGGATTTATTCAATAAATCACAGAAATCTCAGAGATTCTCATCTGATGACGGAGTATCCACAGGTAAAGCTTACGGATAGAATAAAGGATGGTAATTTACACATATTTAATTCCCTTTCCATCCCGCTTCATCGATTTACTTACAATACTCCCTAGGGAGTCAAATCTCAAATTGAAATATTATTTTGCTTATGAAACCGACTTGAAACGAATTTCTTTATGATGCAAATTAAGATTATAAAAAAGATATTTGTTTTGATTAAAAAATAAAATGAGTTTCTTTAAATAAACGCAGGTTCATTTTGCTTAAGTTAAATAAAATCAATTTCCGTATAAGGATAAGGTCGATGTACGAACAGAAACCTGACTCATATTATCTGATATACAGGTTGGGTAAGGTAAAAGATGGCATTTCTCCTCTCGTCGTTATTTATGCGTTATCCACCGTTACATTAGACAGGTCGACCACTCGCCATTAGACCTTACGGTAGCGGAAAAATCAATTGTCGGCTTCTGAAACTGTAAAGGCCTCTGGTCATTCTTGCACCTCCAATATATAGTATGACTGGGGACTAGGTGATGAAAGTCGCTACAAAATGGACGGGCGATATACTTAATAATGAACTATGCACAGAACTGAGTAATGATAACAAATGATTTGAGCTGAGCCGTCTTTACAAAACGTGTGATAGTATTTATGCACATGTGTCTGAGTGACTAAATATATCTTCTTTTCATTTCATGTATGCTCTGTACCCTTTAGCTAAATGTGAATTTATTATTATAGTTTATTTGTCTTTTCAATTTTTAATACTGTTAGTCATAAGGCCTGGTCGTTAAATTAAGTCGGACGGCTGTGCCATGGTTCTATTATTATAACAACATTGATTAAAGCAAAGAGAGAAACACATGACATATAGTATTCTGTGCAAACAATGTGCTTTTATTTATACCAGTACTTTTTTGCACATTGTTCTGGTTATACTGCAATTACTTCGCGTACACCTCGAAAGGTATTTGGTATGGTCTATGTTCACTACAGTTCGAAATCTGACGATCATAATATATTTATTATTTATATTTTTTATTATTATTTATATTTATTTCAAAAGCAACTAAAATAAGCATTTATTATTGGTCAAGTAAAAATCGTCTCCAATATTATACCAGATTATTTATTAATCTACATGTATCTTACATTGAGGTCTACAATTAAAACAAATTATTCATTTGAATTCAAATAATGTTCATAAGTAAATAAACAGTGGTTTGAAATTCGACTGTGTTTGAGATCTTATAATAATACTACGATGAGACAGGGCTTGATTATAGCAGGTCGCATTATTAATAACCCAATGCAAGAGGGAGTTGTCGACGATTAAACGCAATCTAATCTACAATGTAGTTTTCCCACACGCAGAAACACCATTGTGTATTATTCTTCAATTTGTCAAATGACGTAAAAAATTGTACAATAAATAAGCACACGCGTCGTATTATCATCCCACACACCCCACAAATACCCCACAAATACCCCCACACACCCATATAAATATACTCATGCACTTATTATATACATTTATAGTATTATAAAAATTATAATCATAATGAAACCCGAATGAAACGTACATTCCCCCATGTGCTGCTACTAAGGCATGAGCCATTTAAAAAACTGACAGTAGTAGACAAGAGCTCTTAGCTCGATAATCAATAAATAAACAAATAAAAACACTTCAGTCCTAACATACAGGCTTGAGCAGCCACTCTTTACCAATGATGACGAACTGTCTAGAGGAGTGTACAAAATCAAAGCAATGTGGCGGAAAATCAACATAACCATGCAAGAATTGATGGTAAGAATGCTTATCATTGACTACATCCATACCTGTCAACAACATTACAAATCAGCTAGTATAGCTACGAAGATTTCCAACTAATAATAAGGGTCAGGGTACTGTCCGTGCCATTTATATATATCAAATATATAGAGAAAATAAACATTGAACTCGAGTGGTAGTTTAATAATTATTACGAGACTGACATTGCAGAGTGACACGCATGGTCATCTACGGTTTATGATCTTTATGGAATATCGATTTTTGCTTTTTAACTTGATTTATTTTCCAGATGGCATGTTAGATTGGCTCTATAATACTGGTACTCAACACTGCAAGTTTGACATCAGTTAAATTTTATACTAACATTCTTGACGTGCTTGATATACGTGCATATATTACAAATTACATAAGAATAACCATGATACCATATACCTTGTACATCAGCATTCAATAAGCATAAATACAGATCTATATTTTTGTTATTAAGATGGTTATGTCTGGCAAGATAATCCAGGACGTAGTCAAGCGGACTTGTCCTGCTATTTGTAGGGAATTTAAAATCAATCTGACTTTATCTGGGTCAATTATAATACATGTGTATACCAGAAATGGAATGAGTTGTTTTTTAACTAGACTAGATTGCATGACCTTTGATAAATTGGATCATTAAAATAATCAGTTCTTCCTATTAAATTAATCGTGATTAAGTTGAATTAACCGCTTGGATTCCCACATGTACAAATAGGTTTTCATACAGTCGCAAATTTTCAGTTTGTTGCTTTAATAATATGTTAATAAACCAACATTTATGATGGAGAATTGTGGATGAAATAAAACCATAGAAATTATATACAACTGTAGGTGACACACGTGTTATAAAGACCAGCTGTAATGGCTTTATATTCAATGCAAACCCTGTTTTTGATAATTATATAGTACACTAGGATTTTGTTTTTAATAACAGAAATATAAATAGTTCACCATTTGTAATATTGCAGAAAATATATGACGTAACATGCAAAATGATACTCTCAAACTTTTCTCATTCAAATACTACATGAAAAATGAGTTAAAAGCATATCAAAGAAATCAGATACAGCAACTGAAGGGAAACAAAACTGGAAGCACTGAGCGAGGAAAACCCAGCCGGCATAAACAAAACGTAACAAAAACAAGGAAACCGACAAATTGTGACCCAAACAAAACTTATTACCACCCGAGCTACGTCAATATGCAAAACAATACAAAAAAAGATTCACAGCAAAACCATCATTAAGATAATCTGTCGCAAGTGTCCTTGAATTGGACTTTTTCCAGTTGAAATCTATACACTCCCTATGGAAGATATGATCTTAATTTTCCACACAGGGTATTCAAGGGCGTAAAATACGCCATTACGGTCGAAATCCAAACACCCTAAAGACATTTAACCTTAATCTCGCACACAATGGGAGTGTAGATATCGGCTACTAGTATTCTAGATTCAAATGGAGTCCCCCATTCAATTAAAGCATTTAAAATTCAAATACCCTGTGTGGACGATTAAGATCATGTCTTCCATAGGGAGTGTATAGATTTCAACTGGAAAGGTCCAATCCAAGGACACTTGCGACAGTTTTGCCTTCTCCTGATGAATAATATTTCAACTGAAAACTGAAATAAAATAAAAAACATCTGATTGCGCCAGGCATCCGCATGAAATTGGCTGTTTATATAAAATATAATAAAAGCCCATGTAATAACTATAAGATAAAATCATGAAATGCTGCTCTGTTCTGCTGCATCGTTTACTCACCGCACTATAAGCTTATAGAACTGTCACAACATTTAACAAATATGATTTGATTGATCTATTTTAATGATTTCAATTATTCTGCATTATTACTTTCTAAAACAGAAATGACTTTTGAATATGAATATAGCTTCAAGATAACCATCAGTTATTTCAGTAGGAATATATTTGTTTAGTTAATCCACCACACAGATGTATTTTAGCTGTCTCAGTTTGCAATTATAACTATAAGATTACATAATTAATTGAAAGTGTACCGTGTTGTTGACAGGTACCGCAACTTTTAAAATAGTTTCGAGAGATGATGAGGATTTTGCATTGTCGCAAAATATTCTATTTTCAAGAGATATGAGAGCAAACTTGTTCTTCAATGACCTTGAAAATAAACAATTTTAGCTGCCTCAGTTTGCAATTATAACTATAAGATTATATAATTAATTTTAAATGTACCGTGTTGTTGACAGGTACTGCAACTTTTAAAATAGTTTTTAAAAATAATCGTAGGAAATTTTTGTGGTTAGTTTTAAAAATGTAGCATATAATTTGAATTTTGCCGCGTTGTTCACATGGGTACTGCAGTTTTTTTAAATATTAAAAAATTGCAGTCAACTTTTGTAATTAGTTTTAAAAATAAAGCATATTGTCTATCCTGCAAATGTAACCAATATTGTTTATTTTCAAGGTCATTGAAGAACAAGTTTGCTCTCATATCTCGTGAAATAAATCCTGTCGAACACACGCAGAATAGAATATTTTGCGACAGTGCAAAATCCTTATCATACATGTCATATCTCGAAACATTTGATGATTGCAATATGATGTGATACCAATTGTATAAATCCAAACAAGTGTAGTATAACTTTAGTGGTATTTGAGATGATCTATATGCTTTGAAAACTATGTAAGTTTCTTGCAAGACAAATTCTGATGCGTGCAGAGATGTTATATACCAATCTGGGGTCACATGGGGCTTCATTTATCCCGTATGGCAAATATGTCTTCAATTTCCTGATGAGTCAATGTTGCAACTGATTTGAATTGTTGCCATGTCTTCACGTATCAAACTAGCTGGTAATGAGGTAAAGTTGTAATCAGGAAGTACGTTGTCATAACTCTGTTTTAAGTTATCGCTTATGTTGCATATGGCATAATATTTCATTAATTCTATCTTCGTACACGGCTTTACATGTTTGTGTAGGCCTACTCGTATTATATACAGACTCATTAACGCTTCGTTTTGGAGAAACAGTCATTTATTTCAGTGGCTTGATGACATTAAATATGAAACTTACCCCAACAGATATATATTGTGATATAATGTTAAGATTAATGCGAGTCTTAGCAAGAAGTTAAATATTACAGATAAACTACTTTGTTATTCTAATAAACTCCCGGAAGAATCATCTGCCCTGTTCAACCTCATTATCCTATTCAGTGCGATCACCAGACGCTTTCTACATCTGATACAAATGACGCGTATGGGTTGAATGGCATTTTTGTTGAATTAAACATGTGATCTTGAGTAAGTATTCCTTTTCGATTAAAATAGTATGCGTATAACTACGTTCCGTAGCATTTCAACAGCCAATTTTGGTAATGCAATCTTCATATTATGCGCTTCTTAAGTTGATTTACATATTGCCAATATAACGCCAGCAGCTGTGTCCCTTGCACGTTTCCTTACAGCGGTTGAGCTACTTTGACACGGACTTTTTGCTTCGGTCTCATTCTTAACTCAGAAACACAGCTCAAATTATGTGAACTCTCGAACTCAACAATGGAAGGGATTATGTCCAAATGTATATGCATTATACACAAACATCCAAAGAGAGTAAAAATATAATGCCAATTTATCGTAAAAACTCAATTTCAATTTCTATTCTTATTCTCCTCAAATCTTCGTGTTCTTTGCATCGTCCTTCTCTCTTCTAAATTCTTCATTTAGCTCATTTTTCCTGTGTTTGTTTCTTTGAATCTCATTTTCCTTGTCTTTTTTATCCCCTTCTTTTTATTCATTATCTTTTTCATCATCATCATAAAGTAAAGTAAGGTTTTATTTCAAACTCTATAATGGTGACCCGCTATATAAACATCCATTCCCAGCATACCCCACCCACGTAGGCAATGAGGATAAAGTGCCTTGCCCAAGGACACAACACACTGACACAAGTAGGGTTCGAACTCGCAACCTATGGATTATGATTCGAACGCATCCACTTCACTTTTGTTTCTTTGATTTTCTTTCTTTCTTTCTTTTTCTTTCTTTCTTTCTTTCTTTCTTTCTTTCTTTCTTTCTTTTTCTTTCTTTCTTTCTTCTTTCTTTCTTTCTTTCTTTCTTTCTTTCTTTCTTTCTTTCTTTCTTTCTTTCTTTCTTTCTTTCTTTCTTTCTTTCTTTCTTCCTTCCTTTCTTTCTTTCTTTCTTTCTTTCTTTCTTTCTTTCTTTCTTTCTTTCCCTTCTTTCTTTTATATCTTTCTTTCTTTCAGTCTCTCCTTCTTTTCCTTTTATTCTATGTTCTTCTGCTTAAATTTTACATTATCTCATTTCCGTAACATCTGTCAAGGGAAGCCCCAAAGCTTCATCTAGGCTATATAATAAAATATATAGCATATGTTCTTATATAACTCATGCATCATCATCATTGTCTTATTCAGCAACTGATTTGTATAATGTTGGAAATCCTACAGCACGTTATTAGTAAGTAGATACATGATAAAATATCAGGTAACCTAGCATGTTTAAAAAGGTGATAGCATGTGCACAATGATGAAAGGTAAATTAATTGCAAAAACAGAAACATTTAATACTGTATCTGCCTTTCCTTTCCACATAGTTATGTGATTAATGGACTGTCACAAGATTGTTATTTTGATATTGGTCATAATTTAAATGAATATTTTATACAGCAGAAACCTGGCTAGATAATAATAATAATGATGATAATAATAATAATAACAACAACAACAATAATAATAATAATGATAATAATAACACTAACACTAATAATAATAATAATAATACTAATAATAATAACACTAATAATAATAATAATAATAATAATAATAATAATAGTAATAATAATAATAATAATAAGGGGGAGGATAACACCAATAAATATTGCAAACCATGGGTACATTTGTGCTTAGCTGACGCCAGACAGGATCGATGATACATAAATTACAGAATAATTGGTTATCTGTCGCTAATATGTCGTCAGTTAGTATCAAGTATAGTTTCATTTTTTCTTCTTGTTATTTCTTCTATTACTGTAGCCAGATTTCCTCAGGATTCTCTCGGCGATTGTAATTTCGTCTTTCCTATGGGACCCGAAGCTTGTACAATTGTGAATTACAACAAATGACAATGCAAAAGCTTAACCAATTAGGGGTTTGCTCAAATTGTCCAATATTAATTCCAAACGTTGTGTGATTATGGTAGTTTAATAATATTTAAGTCTTTGTACGTAAATGTCGACTTCACGTAGGCCAGAGATATATTTGACTTCTTTTGCGTCATTTATGTCTGTATTTCGATGCGCCTGTGCCTGTTTGAATGTGTACATAATTGTTTTCAGTGGAGAAGCCGGGTCTGGAAAACGCACGTTAGTATTGGTCTTGTCTAATTGCATGCGTGCATACAATCACACTCATCCACGTACTCCACCTGCACACCCCACACCTACACACACCCTACAAACCCACCCCACCACCCCCTGCGCACCTACTCTTTTTACACACCCACTCCAGCCTTACATCCCAACGTGAGCGCTGTGGTGACAAATACTTTCTTTACATGGTAGTTCATCATTTAAATGTAAAAGAAATCAATAACTACCATTCAACTTATTATTTATATCATCCTTTATATTACATGTAATATTTCAGTCTACATTTTAATTATACATCATGAAAGAAGGCAGCTAGCCTGACTCCCGAAAAAAGTGCAATATATATTTAATGAGTACTCTATATGTAATAAATCCGTAACTTCGATGAATTAATTGAGCATCTTCGTGCTTCGGATATCTCTCTTAGTAAGCTATAGATGACATTTTGACAGACTGACTACATGTAGCTTCCTAGTATAGAAGTACGCCTGTCCCGTTACTACCGGCAGTATATTACAGCATTTTCATACAACATGAAGAAAAAAAATAATCGTACATGTGTGTCGACATATTGACATATTGATCACAATACATTAACTGTGATTGGTACGGTAAAATACGAGTTTGCAGCGATGACATTATTAAGTAGATTTTTTTGAATGTGAACATAATATTGACCCATTATGCAATTGATGCTGAGTACTAATGGATGGCGATCATTAAAAATGTCAGCAAACTGATGTTATGATGAGCATGCTTTCAACGACTTTATTGTTTCAGAATATTAATTAATTACTTGTAATTAATTAGTTATAGATGTAAAATGGTTTTACATGAAGTGATGGAGAAATAGGTTGGAAATGTAAAAGAATATAGAACTAAAGCATGCAGTGTTTTACTTTAATGGTTTTATACATAAAAGATACAAAAGTGTGATACATGCACAGGGTTATTGTCATTAATTTAGTAAATCATACCTTAGCAAGAAGTGAAAATAAAACGAATTTCACACAAAGTATAGTGTCAAAATGATAATGCTGTCAACTGAAGTTTCTGATTGTTAATGTTCAAGTAAGTCTTACATAGTATACGTGATGCATCGGTGTCAAAGGCCATCCAATTTGTCATATTTTTCATCAAAATTATCCATAATGTATTGCATTTGACAAAATGGTTTCTACTAAATATCAATCAAAATCGTTTTTATCATTCATTTTAAGATTATGTTAGACTCCTTGCAGCATTCCAAAGCATAGCAATGCCTTCATTATTGTAAATGCACTTTGACAGACTGTGTAATTGTTGTCATGACAACTAAATAAGGGGCGTATTCTTAATCTCAAAAGATGTATGCATCCGCAGTTATCGCTGACATCGGGCCCCAGTTGGTATGCGGTAATTAGGGGGGTCGTGCCGTTAGAATTCGCACCGACTCATTAATAATGTCCAATTAGCTCACTTTCAAGCGCTTAAATTAAGTCTTAAATGTGTCAAAAGTGGCAGACGATCGGCGAAGTGTCGACTAATTTTTTGGCGGGAACAAGACCAGGGCTGACAACGGAATGTCATTAGTGTATAATTTTCTGTGACGGGGTGAATTGTTGTGTGTATATGATGCAGTTGGGTGGGCTTGTTAACGAGCATGCATATTAAAACCGAGGCGAAATATTTAGCCAAACTTATTGGAGGAATGAAAATGATATAACAAGCATTGGCCTATCGTATATGAAAATTAAAGAAATTCGAGATATTTTCAGCAAATTTGTATCCTAATATGCATACTCTGTAAATCAAGTGTTAATATATAAACATCATTAGATCATACCAACACTTTGTTCAAAGACTTAATACCTCTTTAGCATATTATTCCTTTAAATATTTTAACACCAGTTTTAACAAAGACATGTTACACTTTTATACTTTTTCACACTATTTTAATGTATTAAAATGCTAATAATTTAACACCTCCGTTAAAATATGCCCATCTATAGATGGGTGTACGGAAAAAGGGTACAGGGAGTATGGCGTGTGTAGCGCGTGCAAAACCAGGAGTTGAGTGTTTACAAACACAGGAATTCGAGGAGGTTAGACCCAAAAGCAGTAATTCGAGAAGCTTCTCAAAGTGGAGAACCCTATAGGGGGTTAGGACGTCTTTTTCTGGCATTTTGCCTTCAATTCGAGGAGATCCATAATTGTATTTGTGCTAAGTTCTCCTCACACACCTCCTCACATTCCTGTGAAAACTCCTCGTTTTGTATGTAAAGTGTGCACAGTTTAACACACTTCACACACTATGCTTTTCTGTCTCCTCGTTTAGACTGCGCTACGAGTATGGGTGTGCGTAGGAGTAGTTTTGTGCACCCCCTGCAATAACGTGATTCATACCCAGACCCAGGGCCGCCACTAAAAACAGTTTTTTTCACATTCAACTCCTCTACCTACGCTCCCCCATAGATATACACACAAGAATGACAAAACAGAAATTAAATCACATCGCTGGCATACACGAAGCCGACATTTACATACAAAAACTTCAATCAATCTTCAAGTATAAAGGTTACCATTTGTTTAATTGTCTACAATTTCCAACTTTTCACTTGTTTATTTTCATTACTTTTACTACCATTGATTTCTTTTATTTTGTTGACTGTACTCCAATTATTACTAAAACAAACATACGAGCCATACTACAATGACCTGTTCCCACAATTTGACTATTATATATTTCATTTCATCTGCCTCGTTTTCCTGATCACTATTCTAATATCAAGCAGAGAACGGGTTACGTAAGCTTACTGCATCAAGACATTTACATGTACCAATACTTTGTAGAAAGAGATAGATAGATGATGGGTCTTCTCGTACTAAGTGCACCCATGAAGCTGTACGTCAAACCTG